>NC_133346.1:41252595-41552595 GCF_030506205.2 Paramisgurnus dabryanus
GCCTCAAGGCGGTCCAGGAAGGGGCCTACCTTGTCGCCGACGGAGGTCTTCGATCAGGCCAGGGTCCAGAATATCCCGGGCCGGTACCCAACACCTCTCGTCCGGACCATACCCCTCCCAGTCAACTAAATATTGAAAACCTCTGCCCCGACGACGCATATCTAGTAACCTCCTGACAGTGTAAGCAGGAGACCCGTCCACTAGTCGGGGTGCAGGAGGAGCGGGGGCAGAGGGAACAGGGTTAATGTGGGAAAAAATCACAGGTTTGATCTTAGACACATGAAAAACCGGGTGAATCCGACCGAGAGCAGGGGGCAATCTGAGCCTAACCGCCACCGGACTAACGACCTTAGTGATAGTGTATGGCCCAAGGAACCGAGAAGCAAGTTTGCGAGAAGGCTCCCGGAGAGGCAGATCCTTGGAGGAAAGCCATACTTTCTGCCCGCAAATATAACGAGGGGCAGGTCGCCGGTGACGATCGGCCGTGACCTTGGTTCGTCTTGCTGCCAATAACAAGGCTGACCTAGCTCTGTTCCAAGTGCGCTTGCAACGTCGAACAAAAGCTAGAGCAGACGGAACCGCCGCATCGGGTTCCTGAGAGGGAAAAAGAGGGGGCTGATAACCAATCGAGGTTTTAAACGGGGACATATTGGAAGATGAAACAGGCAGGGAATTATGAGCGTATTCTACCCAGGGAAGTTGTTGGCACCAAGAATTCGGATATCGCGATGTCAGACAGCGGAGGGCTCGACCGAGATCCTGATTAGCACGTTCACATTGGCCGTTGGTCTGCGGATGATAACCTGAAGACAAGCTGGCAGTGGCACCGATCTGTCTACAGAACTCTTGCCAAAAACGGGAAACAAATTGAGGACCCCTATCAGATACCACGTCAGTAGGCAAACCGTGTAACCGAAAAACGTGTTCAATTAATACCTGGGCCGTCTCTTTGGCAGAGGGAAGCTTGGGCAGGGGAATAAAATGAACCGCTTTGGAGAAGCGATCCACCACCGTAAGAACCACGGTGTTGCCTTTAGATAAAGGTAAGCCGGTAACAAAATCTACGGCTATGTGTGACCAAGGGCGGGAGGGAACAGAAAGGGGATTAAGCAGACCAACAGGTGACTGATGAGAGGTTTTACAGCGTGCGCAAACCTGACAGGCCAATACAAACTGTCTGACATCCTGACTCATAGAGGGCCACCAAAAACGTTGACGGACGGTAAGCAACGTTCTCCGAATTCCTGGATGGCAGACAAACTTGGACTCATGACACCACCGGATGACCTCGGAACGGAGTGCAGCCGGAACCCACAACAGACCCGCCGGGCACCCTTCTGGCACTTCTACCCCTCGTCCGGCCTCCCTCACCCGCTGTTCGACTCCCCAGCGGAGAGCTCCAACCACCCTTCCTTCAGGAAGGATGGTTTCGGCTCTCACAGCATCGGGACCCTCGAACAAACGAGAGAGAGCATCGGGCTTAACGTTCTTACTACCGGGCCGGTACGAGAGGGTAAAGTTAAACCGGTCAAAGAAGAGAGCCCAACGAGCCTGTCGCGAGTTCAATCTCCTGGCTGAACGGATGTATTCCAGATTCTTATGATCCGTCCAGACCAGGAAGGGTTCCGAGGTACCTTCCAACCAATGACGCCACTCACCCAAAGCCAGTCTGACCGCTAACAACTCCCGGTTACCTATGTCATAGTTTCGTTCAGTGGGATTTAACCTATGGGAGAAAAAGGCGCAAGGGTGCACCTTCCCGTCCTTAGAGGACCGCTGAGAAAGGACGGCGCCTACCCCGACATCAGATGCATCCACCTCAACAATAAACTGAGCCTTAGGATCTGGAAAAGAAAGCACAGGAGCAGAGATAAACCGGACTTTTAACTTATCAAAGGCCTCCTGAGCATCGTGATTCCAGAAAAAACTCTCCTTAGTGGAGGTGAGAGCAGTAAGCGGTTTAGCAATCTGACCGAAATTTCTGATGAACCGCCGATAAAAATTGGCGAAACCCAGAAATCGTTGCAACGCTTTACGTGAGTCGGGAATCGGCCACTCGGCTACCGCCTTAATCTTAACTGGGTCAGGACGGATCTCTCCGGCGGCGATAACAAAACCCAAAAACGAAACTGACTCCTTATGAAAATCGCACTTCTCCGCCTTAACAAATAACTGATTCTCAAGCAGACGCCGTAAAACTCTGCGAACGTGTTGAGTGTGTATCTGTAAAGAGGGAGAAAAGATGAGAATATCATCGAGATACACAAAGACAAACTTATTAATCATGTCTCTCAACACGTCGTTGACCAGAGCCTGGAAGACAGAAGGGGCGTTACAAAGCCCGAACGGCAGAACGGAATATTCGAAATGTCCGGACGGGGTATTAAATGCTGTCTTCCACTCATCTCCCTCTCTAATACGCACAAGATGGTAAGCATTGCGTAAATCCAATTTGGTGAAAACACGAGCTCCCTGCAGCAATTCAAAGGCTGTAGACATTAAAGGTAGGGGATACCTATTCTTAACAGTAATGTCATTTAACCCTCTGTAATCTATGCACGGACGCAGAGAGCCGTCTTTCTTTTTAACAAAAAAGAACCCTGCTCCAGCTGGAGAGGTAGAGGGACGGATGAGACCGGCGCGAAGAGCATCATTAATGTAACTATCCATAGCCTCTCTCTCAGGAGCAGACAGAGAATAAAGTCTACCTTTAGGCGGAAAAGTGCCTGGGAGGAGATCGATAGCACAATCGTATGACCGGTGAGGAGGCAGAGAAGTGGCCCGGGCTTTACTGAACACCTGAGAGAGATCAGCGTACTCCGCCGGGACTCCAGTAAGGTCGACCGCTGGAACCTGAAAAACAGAAGAAGAGCCCGAAACAGCTGCACCAAGACAGGACACGTGACATGAAGAGGACCAACTCAAAATAACATTACGCTGCCAATCAATGTGAGGATTGTGCTGTGCCAACCATGCATGACCCAAAATAATGGGAGATAATGAATCATGCAGAAGGTAAAGCACAATCTCTTCACGGTGATTACCAGAAACAAAAAGACTTACGGGTGGAGTGCAATGAGTGACCTGTGCAGTCTGTTGTCCCTTAAGTGTCCATACTGCCAGAGGTACCCTGAGTTCACAAAACGGAAGTCCCCACTCTCGAGCCGTCCTCTCATCCAGAAAGTTTCCTTCAGCTCCCGAATCCACGAGAGCCCTCGACAAAAAATCCGTACCCTCAAAAGAAACCGTGACAGGTAGATGCGTGGAGGAAGAAAAGGAGATTTCGTTCACAGCAGTGCCCACCAGAACTCCCGGAACTACCGGTGGGCGTTGGCTTTTAACGGACAGCTCCTCGCCAGATGTCCAGACCTCCCGCAATACAGACATAGTCCATTGCTGAGTCTCCTCTCTCTCTCTTTCGGTGTGAGCCGCATTCTGCCTAGTTGCATGGGTTCGCTGGGGACAGCAGGATTAACAGGGTTAGAATGTGAAACAGAAGTAACGGTCTCGTCAGAAAAAACCCGATGACGAAGTGACTGGCGCTGGCAGCGATATAACATACGACTCTCAATGCGAAGGGCCAGCTCAACCAGTGAATCCAAGGTGCGAGGAATCTCGTGAACGGTAATCTCATCCTGGATATCATCTCGTAATCCTTCCAAAAATTGTGCCCGTAGAGCCGCATCGTTCCAACCACACGCAGTAGATAATGTCTGAAACTCCACAGAGAAATCCGTGACTGTCCGGTCACCTTGCTTCAGTCGAACCAACCGGGCTGCAGCCGCCTCTCCCTGTGCTGACCGATCGAAAAGTCTCATCATCTCTGTCTTAAAATCCTCGAATGAGTGACAACACGGAGCCTGAGTGTCCCATACTGCCGTTGCCCACTCTCTAGCTCTTCCGGTAAGAAGAGTGATGACAAAAGCCACACGAGTACTTTCGGCAGTGAATCTTCGTGGCTGCAGAGAAAACACAAGAGAGCATTGAGAGAGGAAGGAACGACACGAACCTGGGTCACCATCGTAAGTGGGAGGATTAGTGATGTGAGGTTCTGATTCATTAGGACGGCGAGACTCCAGCCGCAATCGATCCATCTGGGTGGTTAATTCTGTAAGCCTGGCAGTGAGACCTTCAACCTCTCGAGCGGTGGCAGAAAGCTGGGAATCCTGCTGTCCCAGCCAAGCTCCTTGTTGTGCGATTGCATTCCGTACCGTATCCACATCTGCTGGATCCATTTCTGGCGAGTCCGTCTGTCAGGAAATAACAAACAGACAAGGATCCAATTGCAATGTTTTTAATAAAGTCACCAAACACAGAGAGAGAGAGAGAAGAGATCCGCTGCTAGAAGAGCAGGGTAAAATATATGTAAAGAGTCTAGCTGGAGAGCTCAGATGTGAATATATCCGCTGCTAGGAAACAGGGTAAAAAATCTCTGCTAGATCATGTACGTATCCACTGCTTGGTGACAGGGTGAAAAAATCTCTGCTGAATGATGAACGTCTCTGCTGCTAATGACAGGGTAAAAAATCTCTGCTAGATCATGTACGTATCCACAGCTTGGTGACAGGGTGAAAAAGTCTCTGCTGTAACTGACAGGCGAAGGGACAGCGCGGTGATGCTTGATTTCTGACACTCGCTAACTTCCAACTGTGACGAGCTCCGCTGCGCGTAGACAGGAAGATGAGATCGCTAGTCGTAACCAACGTGTAGAATTCTCTGTATAAAAACAGGGAGAAGTAGTGGTAGATTACAATGGAGAGAAAATCCACAAATACCAACACTACGAGAAAAAACTCGCTGTAAACCGCAGGGAGAGAAGATAGTAGCAAACAGTCAGTAGAGTCTCTGAACTAGCAGCGAGTATGGTCAGCAAGCACCACTGGACAGCGCCAGTACTGAAGACCTGTCAATCACAGTCCAACACAGCAGAGGTACACAGAGCGTAATCCTGAAGCAGAGAAAGTGACAAAAGCACACCAGGCAGCACGGGCAAAAACACGACAGAATGCACAAGAAAAATCCTAGACTAGAAAACAAATAAACAGGGCAAGACTAGAATGGCGATAAACATAAGACAACGGACTCGCAGAGAACTGCAGGAAAAGGGGAATTAAATAACAAACCGAGAGGGAGAAATAATTACCATCAGGTGCGGGCGCAGGTGAGAATGATGAGTGAAGGGAGGAGCACCCGAGTGAAACGGCGCGCACATCAAAGCTGTCAAAACAAGAACACACAGACACAACACAAAACCCAAAGCAAAGCAATCGACCAAACCGAATTCGTGACACCATCATCTGTGTGCTTTCCATCATTTATCAAAATATCTTTTTCAGTTATCACAATACTTCCAAAATTTTTTTTTCCTACTATGGAAGTCAGTGGTTACAATCAGCTGTGTGCTTACCATCATTTATAAAATGTATTTTGTGTTCATCAAAATAAACACAACACAAAATTTACACCTGTCCCTGGCATTTTGTATTGTATTGTAAAGATCAGCCTAATGCATGTTATATTGTACATGAAGTGTAATATAATTGTACAATGATTTGTAATGCAATTTTACATTTTAAATTTCTGCTGATATTGAGGGAAAGAGTGCCTTGGGCTTTCTGCAATCACTGCATGGCAGCTTTAAGGTCGCCTTGACAACCTCATACATTGTTACCATTTGAGCAGGGGCCTCAAACATTTTACCATAAGCTAAAAAACAACAAAAAAGTTTTCCCACGGTAAGGAGACACATGAGTAGCCTGGCTGAATCCATCTATGCACTTCTGCTCAATTTCATTTTCCTTCAGTACTATGTCTTGGATTTCGGTCTATTCTAGCGTTTCGAGAAATCTAATTTTTAGAGGACCAATCGGCAAACAGAGGGAGTGGCTGAGAATGATGACGTGGTGCGTCAGTTTGAGTTGAAGTTCAGTAATGGCAGCGGAGAAAGACGTGAGAAAAGCTATTCGGTCTGTTGTTGCAAAACTGTCGAATATACAGAAGTTAAAGCCGGAGCAAGAACAATGTTTGCTAAGTTTTGTTGGTCTGATCATTCGGACTTGTTGTTTCTGGACGGTTTCGGCGCATGATATACGTCACGATCACACGTTAGCGATTGCTGATCCTGAGTGACTCTGGGCAGATCCAGAAGTGTTGAAATTTAGCAGAGAACTCGCCTGCAAGGAAGTAAACGTTTTGGGCAGAAGAGGAAGACACTACAGTTCACAAGAAATGTATTAGTAAGTACATTTTCATTATCACATGCATAAAAATTTTGTCAAACATTTGAAGAGTTTTGTTGCAAAACGAGATAACTCCGTCTTTTGAATTTTTCAGAAATCTCGTTTTTTGGTTTTGCATTCCAATTAATACCAATTCAACTGCAGTTGGTTTGTTTTGATTTAAACCTTCATAACTTAAAAAATACAGCTAAGTAGCACCATAAAACAAAATAATAACATGATAACATAATAATAAACATGTTTTGACAAAAAATGTTAAAAAACAGAGTTATCTCGTTTTGCAACGAAACTCTTCATTTGCAGTAGTGGGTATTTCCTTAGAAACACAAAATCTGTTAAAATAAAGAGCTAGATTGCAGGACAGTGAATTAGGCTACTCATAGCTGTCTTTGCTGCTAGCTAGCATAGGAAAGCCACTCACTCATTGTAGATTAAAAAAAAAAGATTTACATAGTAAAAATATCAGCATTTCAGTGCTGCCTGGATTGACGCCTTGCTTGGGTCATGATCTCTTTGAGGGTGTTGTTTCCTTTGATATGGCATTGTTGATTAATCAGTGTTTCAGGAAATTTTGTTTTACCCATTTACAGTTAAACAAAGCAATTAATCACTTGCAGTTTCTTGGCAATGACGCTAATGACAAGCCACCAGAAATAAACTCAGGCAATGAAACTGGTGCCTTTTAAGAGTGCTACCTTTGCTAGTGGGGAAAAAAATACAGAGCCTGGCTGAGAGTAAAATATGGCATATGGTTCTGCTCCTTTGAAAAATTGTTGCGTACATATGTGCTCCTGCTATAACTTCAGATCAGGTGGCATATTTGCAAATTCTAATTGAAGAGTACATTTCTGACAGAGCTGAATTCTTTCCTCAGAAGCCCTTGAGACCAAAACACCACTACCTGTGCCATTATCCTGAGCTCATCTTGAAGTTTGGGCCACTAATACGTCTTTGGACCTTGAGATTCGAGAGTAAACACACTTACTTTAAACAGTGTGATCGAAAATTGCATAATTTCAAGAATTTGTGTTCCACTTTAGCAGAAAAGCATCAGCTTCTGCAAGCCTACTTGAGTGCAGGCAACATCTTTCCTTCTTTGATTAACAGTGACAAGGGAGATGAATTTCATTGTAATGATTACAACGCAGATATTGTAAATGCAGTATCTCAGTTCAATTTTTCTCCCAATAACACTTTCGCTACCAATGATGTAACCATCAAAGGCACAAAGTACAGAAAGTGACTCTATGTTGTCATTGGAATGGAAGATGATGTATTGCTTGTTGGGGAAATTGTTGTACTGATTCACACTCAGTCTGAAGCTTATTTTGTTGTTAAGAGATATCAAGCAATTCTGGAAGTTCATTTGGATGTCTACTCAGTGCATGACTTATGTTGGACTTTAATGCGTCCATTTGCATGTTCATAATTTAGAGGAAAGGCACAAGATACCAATATCTAAGTTCAAATATTTATTGATCAGATTGAAAAAGTTTAACAGCGCTGGGTCCTCTCAAGTAGCGAACAACCAGCTCAGGAAGTAACATGCTTATTTATAAAATATGTGACGTCGATCTTTCTTCAGAAAATCTCCACCCACAAAGGCCGTTCCCCTCGTCCATCTGACTCCATCACCACACCCAATTTTAGCCTGTAGGCAAAGATGGACACACATAGACAAAGAAAAACAAACTGTTCTCCTCTCATCCCTGGGAGCCCTGCAGTTCCTCTCCAGTACTCCTCCACTTTGAATAGCATGTTATAATGCTTTCTTAAAAACAAATCATTAATAAAACATTCATTTATAAAAAAACATAAGCTGTAAGATGAAAGTGATTATTATGTAAAACATATTTCAATATCATGACATCATTTCATTATTTGTAAAATTGGTTATATGAATAAGGCACACATTAACTTCTTTAGATAGATAAACACATATTAAATCTTTTACTGCAATACTACTTCTAAGCAAACACTTTAATCATTATTAAAAACCATCTGTTAGGAAAGAAAACACAGACACACAGGAGATTCTGTTCTTCAAGGTTGAGCTGCCCTGCCCCCATTAGGTTATTCTATATGCAACCTTCATTTCATTGGTTAATACAAATTTATCAAAGACAACATCTTATATTTATTACATCAATTATTCAATGATTAATACTGATTAAGTAAGAAATACATTGCATATTTTATCCTGTGAACATTAAGGCATTAGTTAATGACATAGTCGCCTGTTTGCTTTCCCCCTCAGGCCTCTCTCTTATCTTGATCAATGCCAGGCGTAAATTCCTAAATTCCTCCTTGCAGCACACACACAAAAACTGGTAACTCTCCACTCTCAAACATAAACACCTCATTTCTACATAATAGCTCAGTGCATATATGAAACACACAATGTTTATAGAATAAAATGATCAATTAAAGAAATATAAAAATGGAACAAAATCAATTTCCACAGTCCTTATTTGGACATCTTTGTAACTTTAACACTTTTAGCAATTAGCAAGATTAATAAAACAACATAAAAATCCCACACTTACAACAGGGCGCCTGCTTTGTTTGTCTTAGACATGAAGAACAACTTGATTATTATCCCCTGCCAGTGTATAAGGTTAATGATTTGTCAGTCCTCATCCTTCACCACTCATTTCCTTCTTTATAGAGCCATGGCTGAAGAAATAAAGGAGGCAATCCTGCAGGTATTACCTACATTATCAGAAGGCAAGCTATCTTTGCTTCTGACCAGATTAAACAGCATTGGGGTGGACTGCAAGTCAGATTTGAGATATGTGAAGGAGGAGGGTCTGTCAGAACATCTCCGACCTATAGAATCGCAAAACTGCTGAACAAATGGAGCACTGATGGTATTGAACTTTGCTTTGTTCTTGTCTTAGAAAATCACTCATACTTTGATTAATTTTGTAAAAAGTTAATTTTCAAATATGTTTTATGAAAACATAGTTGTTGCAACTGTGTGGAATTGCCACAGCACTGCATAGGGAGAAAAGTGATGACATAGGGGCAGTCCCAGAGCCTTTTAGTTGTACACTGAAAAAAATGATTCATTCAATTTACTCAATTTTTTAAGGTAAGTGGTTGCAATCAATTTATTTAAGCTACATTTAAACAAAAGTTTTTTGTTTTGTTTTGCTTTTCTAATTTTTGTTGTTTAAATGTAGCTTAAATAAATTGATTGCAACCACTTACCTTAAAAAATTGAGTAAATTAAATGAAATGAAGTGTACATTGAGGTTGTATAGGTTCCATGTTGTACATACGAATGTGAAAGTTGATTTATGTGTGTTTTTTAAATTGCATATCTGACTTTTTTCAGGGCAGCTGCAGTGTACTGAAAATGTACAGAGTGAAAATTCACAATCAGAATCCACACGTAGTCTATGCAGACTGGATTCATCTTCATCCTCCACATCCTTCTCATCAAGCCCAGCCAGCACAAATAGCAGCTCCGTCACAGTCGACTTACGATCTTGGCCAGAGTGTTTTGAAGTTCCTTGGTGCAAAATGCCTCATTCCATATCAATGGCTGTGCATTCACAAAAGCTCCCAGCTCAAAAGACCTAAGAGAAATGGTCCGGAGCATAGTAGATGAAATGAGGTTGATTGAAGCCAATCCTTCAAGATCTGATTGCTTTTCTGTTGCTAAGAAAATAGTTAGGCAGTATCCCAAGAGCTTTGGAGATGTCTTGAAAGATGGCACCAAAATTGGAAGTGAATATGCTTCTCTTGTCAATCAGCTTAAATCCAGGGTTGAACACCTGAATAGGCACAACATTACAGCAAGACGCAGAGAGGAAAAACACTGCCAAGCTCATCCACCACCAAGAGCACCAAAGGACCATCAGATCAATATGGGTGTGTCAGTTGGTAGCCTGAGTGTCCTGCTGGGGAAACCGAGGACAGCCTTAGGGGAAAAAAAGAACAAATACAGGAGATGTTTTCAAAAGAAGGTCCAGTTGGGGGGGGAGGATTTGTCGACCAGCTAATGCAAGTTACATACTACCTGCAACGCAAGTCCATCAACGCAAGTCCACCTCACACAATTGCTGAGCTTAGAAAAGATTGGCCATATCTCTTCACTCAGAAAGGCCTCTACAGTCACTTTCAGCATCTTACAGACATATCCATTCTGGAAAAAATGAAGGGAGCAATAGCGGAAAAGGGAAAGATGATCCACCAGTTTTTTTGCCAAAAGCCAACAAACTCGGAGGTAAAGCAGGTCCTGTCCATGTTTGAGGCCAGTGGGTCTACTATACTTGAACCTTGTGTAATCCTGTGCTTAATGGCACACTTCAAAGAGAACCCAGATGGACTACTGCTACAAGTTGATGTAAGTATACAATATTCTCTATATCTGTCTATGTCTGTGTATAGTTTGTCTATAATCATGTTATGTAATATTTTGTTTTGCTATTCATCTGTTTCAGGAAACAGCCACTCCTGCAGATGTGGAGAGATTGCCTTTACCAGATTCTCCAAGATTAGTTATTCAAGGTAGGTGTTCCAATTTAGCCCCACCTTTTTGGTAGTGGTAAAATATTGAAAAGGGCAACATACAACCATAATAAAACTTAAGAGAAAATGTTTTATGCATAATTTTTGTCTTTTGCCGGGTGTTTAATTTGGCAGATTTTTTTGTAATCTGCAGTATGATAAAGACCTATAAATTAATCTGTGTGCCCAAACCTTTGACTGGTAGTGTGTGTCAATATACAGTCATGCAGAAATTGTTGGCACCCCTTCATTTAATTCTCTTTTGACAAAGAGGATTATATGAAGGGGTGCCAACAATTTTGTCTGGCCCATTTTTGGGTAAAATTATGTAAACTTAGCTTTTTTCCTCTGTTTTTTTGTTCCAATATACACAAAGGAAATAAAAGTTTATAGAAAATAAATTTTCTGGGAAAATTTTAGGGGTGCCAACAATTTTGGGCTCGATGGTATTTTAAGCCCCCAACAAAGCCTTCAAGGCAGCGCTGCATGGAAGGCACTCCCAGCCCCCGAGCGTTTCAGCCAATCACAGTACAGGCGCTAGATATCGAGCGCTTCTGCCAGGCTCCTGCATTGCAGCATTTCGAGCTCGCCCCTAGTCAGGTGAGTAGCGCAGATATGGTAAGATAGGAATGTGTCTTTACTTGAATTCAGCTCGAAATGTTTCATGTTCAAGTTACATGTATCCACGATTTCACGTGTCAGTTTCACGTATTGGTTACTCAATTGTTTTTCCTATTTTCTTACCATTGTTGCTTGGGATTGGGGTTAATATTACTTTGTTACATAAAATTACACCCTAACCCAAGCCTAACTCTAACCCCAACCCCAAGTGAAAAAAGTTTAAAATTCAGACGAAGAAAATCTGTCACAGGTCGGAGCGGACCACAGACTGTGTGCGTCTCGCTCCTTCCCAAGTTCCACCTCGAGGAGGTCCCAAAAGCACACCAATGACCAAACAACGAGAGATAAGTATATTAAAATTTATTTAAATTATTTGAAAGGTAATAGGGAGTGGGGAAAGGGAATCTAAAATTATCGCTTCTCGCCCTCAGGGGGAATACTACGGGGCCAAGGACGTTGGAGGGGAGAAGCCTTCTCTTCGGGAACAGGGGACAACAGGGCAAGGGCCGGGCGAAGCTCCTTGGTCCACGGCCCACCTCCTGTGTACAAGGACTTCCCGTGGCGCGCCTCGTTACTCCTGAGGGCAGAATAAACACAATGTGAGTTCTTCGTTGGACAAAACTCACACAATGCCTTCCTTCTAGGCACCTATCAGATGGAGTGGATTTAGCAAAGACTCGAGGCAACACAAAGGAAGATATTTTGAGAAATGTTTGTAACCAAACCATTCATGGACCCCATTTACTTCCACAGTATTATTTTTTCCTATTATGGAAGTGAATGGAGTCCACAAATGGTTTGGTTACAAACATTTCTCAAAATATCATCATTTATGTTTATCAGAACAAAGAAATTTTTACAGGTTTGTAACAATGTAAGGGTGAGTAAATGACGACAGAATTTCCATTTTTGGGTGAACTATCCCTTTAAAATCTTTTCTTAGAATTCTAATTAGGCCATGAGCTACGGGGCCTTACAATCACCCCCTCACCTCCCAAGGGAACCAACTTTTTTTTTGATGGTCAGACCATGCTGAACATGAATTTGTATGTTAACATTGAACATTTTTGGGTTGCACTACCTGTTTCAGCTCCATGAATAGATTTACATAGAAAATCAATCCATTTCAATACATTGGGAATGCATTACAGGAACATGACTGTCCATGACATAGAGGAAGGTGTGACATATTTCTTTGTTTAATCACAAGATAGATATGTAAATAATAGAGACCAAAATGTATACGTTTGTTTACCAGAGTCACCGGGCAAATCAAGTAGAAATACTATTATGGTTTCTATTGTTTTAGGAAAAGCCAATTTAACCACTCAAACAATTTATTTTCTGAAACCTTATGTCCTCTAGATGTGATGAAACATACAAATACAGATGCCACACCTTCATGTTATTATCATAGACTGTCATGTTCCTAAAATGCATTTCCAATGTACATCTCTTAGTCTTCATGGGGCTGAAACAGGTACTACAACCGAAAATGTTCAATGTTAACATTCAAATTCATATTCAGCATAGTAAGGACCTGTAGCTTGAGGCCTCCATGTATATGTGAGTAAATATCTGGAGACTGCTCACCACTCCATCATTCATCTTTTATCGTATTGTCCAAACCTCTCACCCCAACTCTCTCCCCTTTTTTTGAAGGTGCTTTGTGGGAATCAACCCAGACACCGGCTCCAAGGCCAAACATGGTCAGAAAAAACATCCCACAATCAATGTAAATGTCTGTACACTTTTACGCAAGCTCATGGACTTTGACTGGCTTGGTTTTTAGGCACTCGCAAAGCCATTCTGTCATTTTCTAAAAAAATTCAATGTTTCTACATTTTTTTTCTAAAGGTATTTTCAGTGTTCCTTGCATTTCCAGCTGAATGAGTTGAATGAATGGCAGTCTTTTGGTTATATTTGAAATAAAGTTTTATTTTAAATCTGATTCTTCTCGTCATCATTATGGATTAGCCTAACTTCAGGGGATTAGTTTAATTGAAAAGCATTTCATGCGAAACAAGATTTGCCATTTTAGCATTAATTTCACAATAATTTTAAAGTTCTTTTAGCATGCAGTTTTTACAGTAATTAACAATTAAGTATTGTAAAGTCACAGGCTGGTGCTGTAAATAATAAACAACATTATACCGTATTTGTTCAGTTAAAAGCTGTAAAATAACAGCAATTAACCACAACACATTTACAGCAAGGTGCCGTAAATCAAATCAGTCACAGGTTGGTGCTGTAAATAATAAACAGCATTATACCGTATTTATTCAGTTAAAAGCTTTAAATTAACGGCAAAAAACCACAACACAACTCGGTGACGTAAATTAAATCAGTCACAGGTTGGTGCTGTAAATAATAAACAGCATTATACCGTATTTATTCAGTTAAAAGCTGTAAAATAGGTATTGTTGCCATCCCAGGCATCTTTTATGCCTGTGTGTGACAAAAATAAATAAAAAATAGATCAGGGGTTCCAAAACTTTTTGACTCGGGCCCCCCCTATACATATGGGTCACATTTCGCACCCCCCCCACACACACACACAAACACCGCTCTTACATGCTCTTACATTATGCACCAACACATTGAAGTAGGTCTATTGACATTTATTAGCATTTTACTACATACATTTTATTTCACAATTAGTAGACCAAACATTTATTGATAAATGTATTCTTAATACATCTGTAGGTAGGCTACTTAGAATTAGTCTAATAAACTTCACGCTGGATACGCAGCATTTGTATTCTGGGCTAATTACTTCATAGACCTTTTTACAGTAACTATGTACAGTAGCAGCCTACTTACCAGAATATCTTAAACATGGTGTGTTATTATTGTTGCTCTCACTCCAATTAATGAGATGGATGAGCCTGATTCTGGTAACACAACATTTGTATTCTGGGCTTTATGCTAAGATACTGATACGTAACGTTAGTTCATCTTTAACTCTCGTAAGTCGTGACCGTTGTTTGTTTTTAGTGCAAGTAAGTGAATGCTTACTTATTGGCTGGGAACGCAGCATTTGTATTCTGGGCTAATTACTTCATAGACCTTTTTAACCTGATAAGGAACACTGTGCCGTACACGGCACCCCCCCCCCCCCTTGCACGTGAGGCTGCATTACGTCATTGTAACTTTGAAGCATTAAATCTTCAAAATATACGGTCATGTGGCACATCGTTGTAAAGCTTAGACTTTCGGGATTCCAATAAGCGCACACAGAAAGCATAATATGATTTTTAGCAGTCATAAAACTGTAATCTAGTTGTTAGTTACCTGAACCGGGCGGCGCCGATTTAGGATATTTACTTACCTTCAAAATCTTTCCTTTATCCGCTTCGGTGAAATTGTCCAAAACAAATTGTTCATAAATCCCCAAAAGTCCAAGGAAATGGAATATCCAAGCCTTTTAATCCAAAACGATTTGTTCATCTCACAATCTTGAAGTTTCTGACCGAATTACGATATAAATAGTGTATACAATAAGTTCACTAACAGACATTCGTTCGAATCTCACTTTTCATTCATGATTTATAATGAATATATTCGGATGTCATGTTTATTGTGCAACGTCTGAGGAACAAATGCGCCCCCTTGTGGAATTTCAGCCGTTCCATAAGAGGCTACCTGTGTACAGTAGCAGCATACATACCAGAATATCTTAAACATGTTGATTAATAATGACTCAGAAAAATAGTTCATGCAAAAACACACCAGCAAAAGTGTGTCACATTTACTTGGTTTTGAAAGACAAAGAAAACTTCTTCTTCTACAGCTTTTATACACATACAGAAACATTGACAGGGCTCCACCTAGTGGACATGACAAAAAGTGAATGAAAGTTTACAAAAGACAGTGTTTAACTTAATACACAAATTTAACATGATTATTTAGAAAGAGTGTAATAATAATATTTCTCAACAAAACAGAGTGTTATTATTACTTGTTGTATCTTAAACATACAGTGTTTTTACTTGTTGTTGTATTTTAATCATACAGTGTTATTACTTGTTGCGCTCACTCCAATTAATGAGATGGATGAGCCTGATGCTGGTAACACAACATTTGTATTCTGGGCTTTATGCTTGATACTGATAAAAGTAGTTCATCTTCAACTCTTGTAAGTCGTACCCATAGTTTTTAATGCAAGTAAGCGAAGAAAATGTAACTTCACATAAATAGGTCGAGGCAAAGGGAATCAGTTCATTCAAAGCGATTTCAGATAATCCTGGGTATTCCCCTGCAACTGACAGGCAGCTAGAATTCATCCAAGGCAAAAGCTGTCCGCAAGGTCCTGTCACTGGATAGGTCCAGCAGTGAGTCCTGCAGTCCCGATGACAGGTTGCTTCCAGTATCGGTGGCAATAAACGGCTGTCGGATCCATTCATTGTTTTCGTTTTTCTCTTCCTGAAAGTACCACTTGAAATGTCCAATAAGTCCACGTAAATGATTCGTTATCAATGTTTTTGTCCCATCATCAAGAAGCAGGTCATTCTCCTCAATAAATTCATGTAGTGCATCAAACATCACCACACTTCCTTTTTCTATTCGTGCTGCCCATCGCTCCATCTTCTTTACAAATCCGATAACTTTGTCGGCTAATGAAATAATGTTTGTATTGGGGCCTTGCAGTGACATGTTAAGTCCATTCAGTCTATCAAAAATATCTGCCAAGTAGGCGAGGTTTGTCAGAAATGTAGGATCTGTCAGACTTTCTGCTTAGGGAGACCGTATATCCAATAAGAATAGTCGCACTTCATCTCTCATTTTTAAAATACGCCGCAATACTTTACCTCGCGACAACCACCTGACCTCAGTGTGCAACAGTAAAGATTCATGTTCAGATCCAATTTCTTTGCACATATCAGCAAACAGTCTCGTATTAATGGGACATGCTTTTATTACGTTAACAATTTTAATTGCTGTTTGAAGCATGTTTAAAATGCTGTAGAACTAATCAGTGACGGAGGAAGAAAGTGTTTGATGGGCGGGCCTCTAAAAAGAAAAGTTCTGCACTTCGCGCGTCACTGAATCGCATTTCAATCCAGTTTTTTATTATTATTTTTTTAAAGAGGATACAAATGTAGGCTATTATAATCCATGCAATTCATGCCATAAGCTATATTTCAGGTGTTGTGATCTGACTGTATACTGTTAGGTTTGGCGAGAAACAAACCTTAAATGCAGTTTTGTAAAAGCAAAAATCTTTTTAGTTTTAATTTAACCAACTAGCCCGTGGCTTACCTGAGCATTTGCCAGGTTTTGAAACAGAGGACCCAGAAGTGAAAAAATCAACACTGTTTTCAGGCCCGGATTGGCCATAGGGAGAACCGGGAGGATTCCCGGTGGGCCGGTCTTTTTTTTTTGGCCACGAGGGCCAGTGTTGTCATGCCACCGAGATGAAGGTTGCTGTCCCCAGGCTGCCAGCACTCACAGCAGCCCCATTCGTGTATTTGCGGGTAAGAGATGTCCCACCGCTTTATGCTCAAGTTGATTGTGTCCCGACTTATTGGAAGAATTCTTGCATTAGGATGTGCCGCTTTCTTCTGCTTTTTAAAGCGCTTACTTGTGAACACGAGTTTAGTTTCAGAAGTGTCTATATTTGAGTGCGCTTGCCGGCCGCGCGTCTATATTTCAGATAAACTTGAGCGTGTCTCGATACGAACGGCCTCTAAAAGGAAACGATTTACAAATCGTATTTTTTTTAAATCCAAGTCATAGATGTAGCAATGAATACTCTATGAATAGTCCTTTAGGAGCTTTCTTTCCTAAAGGTCAGTCAAAGAAAGGTTCTGAAGTCATAGATGTAGCAATGAATACTCTATGAATAGTCCTTTAGGAGCTTTCTTTCCTAAAGGTCAGTCAAAGAAAGGTTCTGAAGTCATAGATGTAGCAATGAATACTCTATGAATAGTCCTTTAGGAGCTTTCTTGCCTAAAGGTCAGTCAAAGAAAGGTTCTGAAGTCAGTTTCATTTTAAAGATATTTGATTGTGTGTGAAATGCCCCATGATAGAGCACTGTATGAAACTGGTAAACGTGAAACACTGAGGTTCTACTTAGCAACATTTGATAACGAAGAATCTGAAGATTCTTTTGAGGATCCACATTGTTCAGACACCATCAGAACAAGGTTTCGACTGCTACATAACAGGTGCAACCAGCCTGTCCTCTGACGATGACGTACAGTTTGGTCCAGTGGAGGGTCCTGAGAACCGATCTGATGAAACTCTTCCCATAAGAAGAGATACCATCCCAGTCAAGTGAGGTAGCACCTTTAGTAACACATGAAAATTCCACCTCAAAGGTCCTGAGAGTACTTTGTGTTAACATCTTGCATGATATGGTGGAACAGTTCAAAGATGCCAGTGTTGTGGAGGTCAAACTGTCATTTATCTTTGTTGATGAATGTGGTGTTGAAGCGTCAGGTGTCGCAAGGGATGCGTTTTCAGGCTTTTGGGAAGCTTTTTTTCTGAATTGTGAAGGTGGGAAAATTGAATATGTTCCAGCACTTCAACCTGAGTATGGAAAAGAAGAATGGGAAGCAGTAGGTAGAATTCTACTAAAAGGATTTCAGGATCATGTTTTTTTTCCAGGGAAGCTGTCATTAGCCTTTGCAGTCTGTCTTCTTCATGGGGAAAAAGAAATGACACCTGACATGCTGATTGAATCTTTTTTGAGGTGTTGTTTTGTTACCAGTCAAACACATTGAATGGTGTTGCTTAATGAAATGTTAAATAGTATGAACAATATTCCCCACTATGCACTGTAATTGATCTGTTAAATACATTCTGTTTTGTACAAGGTTTGTAACTCCATTTGAGAAAGACATCATTACCTCTGTGCTGGAAGGAAGAGAGTATGACAGAGATGACCTACTTGACATGCTGTCCAGAATGGGTGGTCACACTGTACCTGATGAAGATACCATGAAGGATACGATTATACAGACAGCACACAAACAACTAATACAAGAGCCTATGCTCTTAAAGTGCCCGTATTATGAAAAACTCACTTTTTCTGGGTTTTGGGGTGTTATTTTGTGTCTCTGATGCTCCCACACGCATACAAACTTGGAAAAAAATCCATCCACGCTGTTTTGAGTGAGATACAGGTTTCTGAATGTCCTCTGGCTTGAGTCTCAGATTGCGCCAGTTAAAACTCAGCTCCGTTGTGACGTAACAAACCGTTTCGTCACATTCAGTTTGAATTTTCCCACCCACCACCCCACTCGCAGGTCTCCACCCACCAGGTAGCTAGAGAGCATAGAGCAGTCACTTGAATGAGACCCTCTGTGCTGTTATCATCTCTCACAGAAATAACAACGCTATTTGGATATTATGGATTATACTCCCACCTACTTTTAAAAAAAAAGTTTTAACGCGTGGTTATTGGAACCCGGAGTAATCTTATATACAGTGTGTTACGACGCAAACAGTCCTCAGATTGTAGGCGATAAGACCTTCATGCAAAATCTGATGTAAACAACAGACTATGTATCTATATTTCACGGATTATAAGCATTTGTGGACAAAAATGGTCATTGGATGTATTTTATTGGACTTTCATGGATCATTCACACATCTGAAACAGACTGGATTCGATTCGCGATCGCGTTGTTTCATCACAAAAGGTAAGAAGTCACGTTGTATTTTGCATGTTGTCACCTTCTGTCACAAAATACTACATTTATGATGCTAGAGCTAAAAGCTTTTTGCCAAACTAACCGAGACCGTACGCCCCGGCTTTTCTGACGAGGCGAGTCTCTAATAACTTTACGGTCCGCATGGATATATAAGTTACACGGTCCGGACCTCCCGCTAGCTTCTAGCAATTAGCACGCGGTCCACAAGCAGTATACATCCCCCGCCGGGTCTTAATTTCTGTAATTTGCGAAAATAATGCGTTTGAAAATGTTTATAACGGGAATATGTTAGTATTGTCCAGGGAAAACGAGTGTATTGTTCAGACTGCTACATCACAATTTACGCTGGAATCTTTGTGTGTCATGATGTGTTTGACACACCGAGACCGGGCCTTACCGCCCCGGCTTTTCTGACGAGTCTAACCCCCGAGCCTCTTATAACTTTACAGTCCGGACCTCCGCTAGCTTCTAGCAATTAGCACGCGGTTCACAAGCAGTATACATCCCGATAATGCGTTCTAAAATGTTTTATAACTGGAATATGTTAGCATTTTCCAGGGAAAACGAGTTTATTGTTGTGACTGCTACATAACATCACAATTTACTCTGGAATCATTGTGTGTCATGAGTTTCTTCTCCTGTAGTGTACCTATTAGTGATACTTTTCTGCATGATGTGTCTGTTGGCAACATAAACCGTTAATAATAATAATATATAAAATAATAACACAGTATGGTCTGTACTGCTCACGATACCACTGAGCATGCGCACGATCACATGACGTTAGTAGTGGGGCGTGATCAAAGGAGCAGCAGCTCATAAATATTTAAGACTAGCTTAAAACGGCACAATCTGAACTGCCCTGAAACAGAGGCTACTAGAGATGGGTAACAATCTTTTCCTACAAGCTATTTTGAGCAAACAACTTTTGAAACATGCTTTATGGAACTCATACACCTATATAACTTGTGGAAAAGCAGTCATAAGATGGGCACTTTAAAATAATAGCTGGTAATGCTCAGTGCACTTTAAAAAGTTTACTTCCAACTGTGTCTTCGGTTTCAGCCCTTTATAAAGACAAAATTCCAACAGCAAAAGGCATTATTGCATTGCTTATAGCCAGTGAGAAGGAACCTTCTCGTACCAACATTATGCAGTTTCTGAATTATTGGAGCTTTTTAGATGCACAGAACCAAATGTTCGGCTGTCATTAAGTCAATTCTGGCACCATGAACTTCAGCCAGACTGTACACACTGCAAAAAATGACTTTCTTACTTTGTATTTTTGTCTTGTTTTGTTTATGAGCTTTCCCCGATTAAAGAAAACAATTTTACGCGTTTACATGAACCCACGTGTTATCAGTTTATTAAGCATAATCGGCATAAGACTGTGCATGTAAACGCACTCATTGAAGCATGATTATTTCTAAAAGAGATGAAATAACGTTACAATGTCTCGTTTTGGTCAAGTAAAATAAAGAGACATTTTAGCATAGTTTTTATTTTGTAAACCACTTTTAGTCTCGTTTTTATTCGTCAACGATATTGCATTATACATTTAATGATAGTCACATGAGCAGCATTTACGTTACTTCACGTCTCATTTTCGTCATGCGATTAAGGTTTGTTGACATGATATTTAGTCATACTTTTCGTTGACGAAAGCAACACCATTTGTGAGGTTAATTTGTTTCAGTTTGTTTAACTCTTTCACCGCCAGCGTTTTTAAAAAAAGTTGCCAGCCAGCGCCAGCGTTTTTCATGATTTTCACCAAAGTTTAATGCCTTCCAGAAAATGTTCTTCTTTAAATAAATATACATACAATATACCAAATGAAAGAACAGACCCTCTGCTTTCAAACAAAAAAAACCGTTTCATCCTACCTTTAGTGGTTCTTTTGCAATCAGCTTTTGAATATGGGTAGGTTTTTGCAAAAACATCATATTTTGAGCAAAAAGCAAAAATAATTCAATTTTTATGACGGACTTTTCATAGAGATCCCATTCAGAGCGATCTTTAAAACAGACACGGACATGCAGCAGCTTGCCATAGGGCAATACTTCCGGTTTTAAAAAGTTGCGGAAGGGCGCCACCTGGTGGATAATAGCGGTATTGCGGAAAGACGGAAAATCTCGTCATTGGCGGGGAAGCGTTTTCTCTTAATTGACGAGATATCTCGTCAATGGCGGGGAAAGAGTTAAATTATAATTGAGTTGCCTGTTGCAGTTATTGACACCTCACAGAAATGTTTGAGTGAGACTTTGCTGCTTCCCGGGCTCGGCGTGTTACACACAACACACTATCACATTTAAAGGGAATTATTAGTTATCTCGCCATCTGTTAGACGCTGGCTGTGTGTTAGACTTCATGCGGCGCCACATAAGACGATGGGCGTGTAGCACAGGGCTGTGCAAATGATGCAGGTTGCTATCGCGGTGCTTTGGTGTCATGTGTCAATTGGTCTGTGGGTCATTGCGTAGGCTCGAGTGTATTCATCTTGGAACACAAAGCTAATGCACTTGTGGCAGTGCAGAAACTTTCCGCCACTATATTCTTACAATTGTTGGACTTTAATCGTCCTGCATGTTCTTAATGAGGAGATCAGACACCTAACTCAAATCAAATTATTTTTAATAAGTATCTCAAATGAAATATTACAGAGCTCTGGGTCAAAACTGTCCCTGTCTTTACACAACACCAATGCAGAAACAAATCCCCCGAGGAGCGGTTGATCTGATCTGCCTCTCCCTCTGACCCAAAAAATATATATGTGCAGTTGGGTGGGGGCCTGTTCGATGGAAAGTTTTACTTCTTTCTTAAAGGTTCACCAGACCCGTTCGATGGAAAGTTGTACTTCTGTTTTAGAAGTTCATCCTGTTATAAATAACTATGACCGTTATTTCACCCTGTCGCCCCGACATCCTGTTTTTCTCCCCAGGTGTTTCTGCAAAGCAAAAGTTAAAAAAACACACATACATACATACCGCAAAAACTCCAAGCCTGCTAAATTTGCACATGACATTTAAAAGTCAACTATCAAAACCCATATACAATGGAATCATATCTCTAAGCCTGCTAGACTATTCTAACTTTAGTACTATATGCTAAAGGTTAATACTCAAAGCTATTCTTAAAATCTTTATGATTAAAGGCAATGCAATCATTAATAATGCAATAATAAAATCATGATTATTCAAAGCAAGGTTAATATTCATATTTCAAGGATATGCGGATGTGGGGATGTTCTAATTTTCCTTCACATTCTTATTATTATCCATGTTTGCGTCCGCGAATCGATCACATGAAAGGGAGGAGTAAGGGGTGGAGCTAACCTGAAAGAACCGGAAGAAGAAAAGGAGATAAAAGGGACTGCATTGCATCCGGAAGTACTGCGTCATTGTTTTTGTTTACCTGGGTGAGAGTGTGGGCCTGCTGTGAGAGGACGGATGTTGTTCGAATGCTGGCTTTTGAGTTTATTGACGAGTGCAACACGGAGCTTTGGATCGTGTGAGCATTTACCCCAGTCGATATTTGAGATAAGCTACGGACAACTGGATTGTTTTCCTGTCTGTTATGAGGAAAGAGAGCTGTTACACCTCACTCAGAGGACCTCCACTTCCGTAAACTTTGGTTAGTACCCGTACGCTATTTCATCGTATCCACCTTCATTCCTAACATTGATACACACACGCACACTCATAACATTCAAACATCACTCACAATTAAAGATTTAAGTGCCACTTTGTATGTTTCATGTTGAAAATGATCGTTTATTAGAGGATTTGTCATTTGATTTATGTATAAATGTTATATGCCGATTATTTACAAATGTTTTCTCTTTTTTATTTTATTTACACTCTGTGAAATCTTATGGAAAATGAACCATCAAGATGACGCAGTCCATACCCCGCCTGTATTTTTACAACATTGACATTTAAACTTCATATTTTTCATCTGATTTACCTGAAATAAACCACCAGCACCAAACTGCATCACTGGAGTACAATTGTGTTTTTTCTTCGTTGTTGTTTTGTTGTATTTTTTGTGTAACGGATGGTTTGTCGCTATCCGGGGCTATTTTTAGCTCATATGAATCGAAAAGGTAAGTCTTGTCTGAAGTGAATTTCACTAGAGGCTATTTGGGGAGTGTGGAGAAAACCTTTAGTCACGTGACTTTGTGGCGTCGCGGTAGTGTAACAGACTTGAGACACGGCGACCCGGGTTCGAATCTCCCCTATAGCAGATTTTTTTTTGTGTATATATAAACTTTAACCAAAGGGCCACCGTTACACACTTGTGTGACCCAATTGGAGAATCTGTTGGCTGAGCCAAAAGATTTATTAGCCGATGCAGATTATAAAAATGTCCAACGGTCGAGCGATATTTCGCTCACATCAGTATATCCACTAATTTTCACCCCAGCACAAAAATAAAGAATAAATATTTTGAAATCTAATAATTTAAAAGTGATTAAAAAGTTAATTTAAAAGTTAAATTCTGTCATTTGATTTAAAGCCATTGAAACAGAAACAGATCTATATGCGTGCGCCCTTTCTGTGTGTGAGAAGCGCACAACTGCTACTCTTTGTGTGAGGGAGGAGTGCGCAAGTCGCGCAACCGCTGCTCATTAAGCTTGTGAGCATTTTCCCGCTTTATTAGCCTTAAAGATACAATTTGTAAAATATTTGCAGTAAAATATACAAAAACCATTAGTCCAGTGTTATATATATTTTTTCAGCTGATTACTTACAATATCTCCACTGTTTTCCACTACTTGTAAATCGTGAGAAAATTTCCATTGTAAACAGTGACACGGGGCAGGGCAGTAGCATGTCGATGACGTTAATATCCATGTGACCGTCTGTTACCGCCTTTGCTGACGTTGAAACCACATGACAACAGTGTCGTGGACAAATACGGAAGTAATGTTTAGCGTCCGTCCAGCAAACCCCTAGCTTGCTTCAAGCAGTGCCTTATTTTCTGTTTGTACATTTTATGGTGGATTCTGTTACTTATTGATGGAACATAATTACGCTTTACCGTCTGCTGCTGGTTCTGTCGGCAAGGACAGCCCCCGTAAGCGTAAGGGCCAACCAAATGACCCAAGAGTTTGGGATAAAGGGAGAGAACGAGCAAGGATCAATATCGGTGTGGCATTTTATAGATGGAGAGAGCTTCGTGATAAACTTCAACTAGAAAGAGATGCCGATCTTGCTTGTGTTTTACTCGACAGGTGAGTTGTTTTGATTCTGATCATTACAGAAAACGTCTTATTGGACATACACACCAAACGTGAGGCATCACGGTAACTTAACTCGCTCTAGAGTTATTTACTCGCTTGATTTACCCATGCGAGTACGCGTCTGATCCATTGATTGATAGCGTGTAATCTACTCGCGCATCACGACTTTGTATATTATCGCGTTTGCTGTGTATGCCCCATTACTGGGTTTGAATGTGCACGAGTGTATATATTTGTTGAACAAGTGGTAGTGGTAATCGTATTTATATCATCTGACTAAACAGTAATCAATGAATGTGACGAATTACTGTTACATTATATTTGCTGTATTGTCGAAATTGTCTTTTTCAGACACTTACTAAATCCAGTATTGGATTGAGTATGTAGTAGCGTCTACAGTGTAGCTATCATAATTTTACATCATAACCTCACAATAAGAATAGTACTGTAAATATTTGATCATTATATGATGTGAGAAATCATTGTAGATTATACTTGTGTTGTTATGCTGTAGCTTTTTGTGAAAATCTAATGATATTTCAATGCCACTTTTTTAAAGTTACCAAGAAAGTGGACCATCAACGTCAAAACCTTACAAAGGACCTGGAATGCCTTTTCAAACCCTCTCAAGCATTGAATTCATCCATTGACTCACTATCAGACAGGTAGGCATTACCAAAATATAATTGTAATAGAAATGTTGCATAGAATTACATTGGATAAATTGCTAAAATATGTTTTACAGAGATCAATATATTCTGGAGCCTGGAATAGAACACCTTTCTATGGCAGAAAGTGATGAACAGCTGTTACACGACAGGTGAATCTTAGATGTTTTACTATGTAAAGATGTGTATCATAATAATTTGATAATAATAGCGAGCATCACAAACCACAAATAAAAGTGTTGCATAACCAAGCCAGTGTTATGCATAATAACAAAATATTGTGTACAGTTAAAATTAAACAAACAGTTTGGTGTTATTTATTAATTTTGTTAGTATCACTAATAATTTCTCAAATGTATTGTTATTAGTATTATACATTAATATTAATGTATATACAGTTGAAAAAGTAATCGCAAGTAGTTTATATAAATTGGGAAATTCACAGTTTGTATGCACATGATTAACTTTCTGTATCTTTTATTTCAAGATATGTTCAAATGGGCACAAAGTGTGGACTTGGAATTCACAGCCCATGCTAAAATTTGGAATGCAGGTAGGAGACTTCATGATGGCCACTAACATTCTGCTGTCGGGAAATAACTATTACAAGGTGTCACACCTGTTCAATTACATGAACATGGGCTTTGTAGGGAAGTCTACATTCTTTAACATTTAGGACACCTACTGCTTAGGAGCAATAAAGGACATGTGGGAGAGCAAGAGTTCATCCGCCGTTCAACGTCTGAAGAGTAAGGATGGCGTAGTTGTATTAGGTATGATTACCTATTATTTTGTAAAAAGTAAATAATCTATGCAATAACCTCATTACATTTTTATGGTAAAACTGTGTAAAAAACATACAATTCCCAGCAAACAATGACCTGGCGGTCCGCCGGTGGTTTTGGGGCGGCACGAAGTCAGCGGCTTGACGCGGTCGGACCACCGTCGGGGCACCTTCGGCAAACCGACCAACGTAAAAAAGCTGGCGGTCTGCCGGCGTTTCTTGGGTGGCAAGCCACCAGCGGCTTGCCGCTGCTGGACCACCGTTGGTACACCAGTGGCAAACCGCTAGGTTTCTACTGAAACTAAGAATTATAATAATCTTAAGAAAATACATGAAAAACAATATGAGACTGCATATAGGGCTTATTTAACGAAATACATACATATTTTTTTAATATTTCAGTTTAAAAGAATAAAAATAGAATAAAAAAATAAGAGATATACATAGTGTTTAATACAATATAGTACGTGCAGGCGTGGTAATTTGGACATATATGAATTAGACAACAAAACGAGTTTGTGATTTCATAATAATTTGAGGAGATTTTACATTGTTGTAGTGATTATGTCAATGTGTGACTTTGCCATGACGCGTGTGCTGTGCACGCTAAACACGTGCCCTTTTTAAAACACTAGGCTTGTTACTTCATGCGGCGCTGCAAGAACCGACAGCGATGACGTCAAAGTACCGCGAGAACGATTCGAGAACTCATACGAAGTGTAATTTCGTCTCGCTCTCGCGGCACTTTAACGTCATCCGCCTGTCAGTTCTAGCGTGGCCGCAGGAAGTCGAACAGCCTTCTTTCTCAACACGGATTACCATGAGGCGGACTGACGAGTGACGACTACAACGAGCTCCTCTTTCACGGGTTTCTTTACTGTTTTCAGGTAAGTTTAGTCCCTCAAAATACACAAATAATACACACAACTATTATTGACACGTAACAGAAACGCTTTTGTTGAATATTTATTTCATAGAAATGTTTTTTGTCTTCGAGAAAAGTCTGTTAGCATGTGGACGCTTTTCAAAAGTGATAATGTTAGGGTAACTAGCTTTTGCATTGTTTATTAAGTTTTGGCTTTTTAAAAAGCAACTTCGTGTGTTGATGAGATGATGTGATAGCTTTGTTCAGGTTGTCAATGCATTATTGGAAGTAACTTAGGCTAATTTGTTTAGCCTAAAATATGCAATGTACTGCACAGTTAAACAGTGAAAATAACTTTCATATAGCGTGAATATTTGGTGAAACTAGTACAAAAACATGTTTTATCGTAAACATATATAGACAAATATTCTTTGATTTTAGGAGTGACAAAATAACCTCTATAAAAGCTGAAGATTTCAACATTTTCTGAAGGGAGCTACAGACAGAGATGTAAACTCAGGTGAGTTGAGAGCGTATTAACTCACTTTATATGCACTTTTTTCACAACATATTACCATGGATCTTGTCATTTTTCTGCATTTATAGCAGTTATTCTAGGAAGGTTTTAACATCCAAACGTGAGTGGCACCATATGAGCAATATTAAATGAACAAGTAAACCTACAAACATAGATTCTGTTATATTTTGTATACTATAATTTTCTTTTCAGTGTTTCACATCCTTTTAATCAATATTGATTGCTTTGTGACAAATTGCATGTTATGTTTGTAGATTTTCCAGGCTAATATCCGTGCAGCAGATTGAAGCAGACCTGTCAGAAAACATCTCTAAGGTGCTATGAATCTCATAACTAGTAAGTAATACTCTCATAACTAGTAAGTAATACATTGCTGTTTACAGGTTTAAGGTTGTGGTTTATTTATTTAAAGTGCATCCAATTTCATTGGTAAAAAACAACTTTATTTTGTGTATTTGGTATAATACAATGTGTTTGCGTGGTGTACGGTTAAAAACACATACATTTTTATAGCTTTGTATTTCCTCCCTTCCTCAAACGCTTTGATTTTGTACAGAACTCATCGATCTGAAATGCGCTGTGTCCCTGATTGGCCAGCTAATCTGTACGTTGTGATTGGCCTGAATGCCTCTGACGTCAGCCGGAAATGTGACGCTCCTGTTTGAAAGATTCTGTCACAATGCAATGCTGACAGGAGTTAATGTGTAGGCTATGAGTAAAAGCGGGAGCAATTATAGAGACAGTGCATTTTTTGAAAACCACGCCCACCGGGGGAAAACAATCCAACCTTTTCCATTGACTGAAGGATTAGGATTGCTGCTGTTCATATTATTTCAATGACTTTAAATTGCATTTCTGGCTTATAACAAAAAAACATAACAATGTGTCACAGGCTGGAGCGGACCACAGGTGTCGTGAGTCACGCCTTTTCCTGGTTTCCACCTCGAGGAGGTCCCAAGAGCACCCCAATGACCAGACACACAGAGAGCGCAAGTATAATTAAAACAAACTTTATTAAATTACTTAAAAATATGGGAAAGGGGAAAGCTAAAATCCGATCCACCAACTGGGAAAGCACAGTCTCGAGTCTCTTCAAATCCGTCGCAGGTAAGTCTCAGGTGGGTCCTTCCTTTCCTTATCTCCTGACTATGCGACGACAATCAGCTTATTCACTAGGCTCCTTTGTGTTCTGCTTACAGGGGACCGATCCGGGGCTCTTTCCTTTTCCTGGGCGTAAGGAGGACAGAGGGTGAGTATTTAAAGGTTGGGATGTCGTATCAGTACCTGTGTTCGTGCGGGCTCAACTCCAGGATGGTCCAGCGGGGGCACTCCCGCTCGTCCTACTGTCAGGGGAACAGTACTCCTGCTGCCGGGCTTGGCTCCGCCCGTCCAGGTGGGTATATGAGAGGTTGCTGGTGTAGGTGTTCCACCGATCCCTGGATCGCGGCACAGATAAGCGCTTCGGGAAGGAGACCACTAGATCTGCGATGGAACAACAGGTAAGTATGCAACACAATGGGTGTGAGGGACGGACACGGGGTTTCCTTTGGCCTGCAGGTGAATGTACAACACAGTATACTGGCTTGTGGCTGTTGGCATACGGTAGGTATATTACAGGGGACTGGGACTTTTCTTGCACTTCAGGCGGGCGTACAACACAATATGCTAGCTCTTAGCTGTTCACATAAGGTAAATACTTTACAGGTTACTGGGACTTGACTTTAACTTCAGGCGGCGTACAACACAATATGCTGGCTCTTAGCTGTTCGCATAAGGTAAGTACTTTACAGGGGACTTGGGCTTTACGGTTGCTTCGGTAACATACAACTCGATCTACTGGCTCTTAGCTTCAGGCAGGAGTAATTTACAGATGACTGGGACTTTACTTCTGTTCTATGATTTCTCAACGGCAGGCGGGTACTTCACATAACATAACTCTTCCTGGGCGGTGGACTTATGATAAGTAGACTGCGAAACAGTAAGTAGATGAAGCTTACAGACCTTAGCGGCGAAAGCGTCTTGACACTGGCCTACGTAGAGGCTCCACTAGACGGCGGTTGAAGCTGGAAACTGTTAGGCTGAGCCGAACGCTTCCCTCTCCTCTCCTCCAGCTAACGGGACAAGAGATTTAGACAGGGGCGAACCTTTGAAGGGACTCCACAACAGGTAATGTTATCGACACAGCTGATTTTCCTCCTACAGCAGCCAAGCTTTCTCCTTGCAGATATATATACTTTCCACTCTACTCACACCAGTCTTTCTTACTTGGTTAGTTCACCTCCGCAGGGACGGGAAGATCCAGGATGTCGATGCAGGATGTCAATGCAGTGTATCCATACAGGATGTCGCGAATGGCATGAAAATAAAGATGTCACCTCACCAGCCTCGACGTCCACTTGCTTCACCAAGACTCATCCAGCCTAGAGGTGGTTACTGACGGCACAAACACAGCATAGCACTGCAAGTTATCAAGTGTACACACTCACGGCAAGGACAAGGACTCACCCACTGCACTCCACACACTCTAAGTGAAATAAGGTCACAACCACGGCTGACTGGGACTCGTCCTGGGATTCGTTGGTGTTGTGGATTTTTTTAGTGATTATGAAAAATAATTTTCAACAGAGGGTTCCATTGCCAAAAGATGACTTTATTGCATACAACAATAAGGCCGAGTTGGTGGCCAAGCAACTCAAGAGTCTTTTTCAGAATGCAACCTAATATACAGTTCTCTAAAAGTTGAAACCCCTCCCATGTAGTTGTTTTTAGCATGTTTTTATGTTTGACAGGTGTTGTGACTTCATTCCTTAAATGTCAGCCTATGCATTTTTAGCTCTGCTCTCAGTTACCATATTTTAAACTCTGCATACATTGCAGTCTTTAAGACTGCTAGTCTTCAGCTTACAAGCATGAGACATACATTCTTGCAAAACACATTTGAATCTGAATACCATGTTCACCAAAGATATAGTTCTGAATTAAAAATATAGTTCTGAATTAAAAAATCTTCTTCATTCCACCCTTTGAGACTTTCACAAGTCTCACCCAAAGTGCAACTTCATAGTCCAGTTCAATTAAGTCAAGCTAATTAATGGCCCAACTAAGCCATCTTTCCCTTTACCAATGACTAAATCATGCTGCCGCACTTTGGTGGAGTGTGGAACAAACATCTTCTCTTGGAGAAGTAAAAGAACCTACTCCTTCAATTAATAAACCTCTATGATCATGGAATATACTTCATTATGTCATTGTTGCTGTAAAATCAGAACTCATAAAAATATTCATCATAAGAGTGGAAATTAGTCAAATACCTTTTCAATACTTATTATTTTCATTATCTTTTTCTGATGTAATATTACCATTTTCTAACTTTTGCAAAACCCATTTTGATGCACTTTGTAATTTCCTATATGAAGTAACTTTTCATCTTGATATTTCCATTAACATTTGTTTCAAAATAGGGAGTACACATTAAAATAACAATCTATCCAATTAAAATCACAAATCCTTATCCTCTGATAATTTGCATCCTTTACCTTTTGATAATATTCATCCTTTAACCTATACCTTTAATCATTTGACATACAAAAATATGTCTGTGAGAATTTGACAAAACAATCACCCATTTTCCTAATTTTAAATCACACCAATTCCACATTAAGATTCTTTCTTCCTGTATTTGTTGCAGTTTCTATCATAAATTCTTAAGCTTATTGATAGCTTCAATGAATATCTATGTTGATGTTGTATTGTTAGCATAACATTAATCTCCATACAATAAACCTATACCCCTTTGTAGTATCTTATTGTTTTTCTAAGGATGTTAAAGCATCATTAGTTATAATTAATTAACCTTTGTTGATTATAGTAAATATTATTTATTAATTCTATATTAAATCAATATTTATTCTAACCCTGATTTGATCTCATCTCTTGCTTAAATTCTAACGTGTATATATGGGAATACCAAACCAATTTAGGGATAAGCTATTTTAGTTTTATCATTTGTTTTCTCAGTATTTTGTTCAAACTTAAAACCATGATGATTTCTTGAATTAACCTTAATCTAGTACATATATATTTCTTCTCCAATTGCAAAACTACCATAAGTTATCATTTCCCATCAAATCAAAATTAAACCAAAAGAATTCTGCTAACATTACTGTTTGATCTTCATATGTCCACTGCTATGATCTGATTCCCACATTCTTTTTACTGTATACTAGCATTGTCCACCCTTTCCATACCTAAAGCCAAAATCTTAAGGATTTATAATAGCTTTTGGAATTTTATATTTGATTTGTTCAAGTTCTATGTTATAGAATATTCTCTTTAAATATTTTTTCCTATTCTGCCTTTTTTCTATTTTAATTCTTTTATTAACTTTCCCAATATTGAAACTATTTACCAAAATATGCCCTATAAAATTGATATTTAAACCAGAATTTGTCAATTTGTTACATTGAACACCTTTATAATATCATGTTGACTTTTGATTATTATTACCTTTCATAATTCAGAGCATAATAAGCAATTGTTCATACCAATTTCTCTTAGCTTTGAAGTTACCCATTTGTACTATTCATTCATAATGTTTTTTTTTTTGTTTTTTTTGTTTTTCCCATAAAATGTCCAACATATTTTTTTTTTTTTTTTCCTTCCGTTGACGTCCTTTTTCTTCTATTGATGTCCTTGTCTCCTTTTTGTTTTGGTATCTTCAGTATTTTATCTAGATTTTGTTCTTCCTGAGATTATTGTAGATTACATTCTCACTGGTGTTACTGGTCCTCGCTGAAGTGTTACTGATCCTTGCTGATAGGTGAAAAGTTAATTGAAGAGAAGTTTGATTATTGACTGTAGTCGTGTGAATTTACCACATGTTGCTGATAATTGTCAAACTGGTTATTAGCTTTATTTTTCAATTTTCATGGCTAATTCCTTGACGTTTTCTTTGTGTGTCCTTTACACATTACCAGCAACTTTGTCTCTGTGTATTGCTTGTGAACTCCACTGCTTTGCACTCATTGGTTGTTGCTCCTGAAAGTCTCTTCTCATTTACATATTTTTCTTAACTTTGTTGCCATTGCTTGATATGCCCTGAGTGGTCAGTACTTAGTTCTTTTATCTCTTTGTAGGCTTGAATTGCTTTTAATTTTTCTGTTGTTGTCTTCTGTATCATGTCTTTTATTATTTTCTTTTCCTCAGCTCTCCTCTTCATTATCGTGTTTTTGGTTCTCCTTTTCTCCCCAGCTCTCCTCTTCAGTATCGTGTTTTTGTTGTCCTCTTCTCCGACTGGTATTTTAGGAACTCTGTGCAATGGCTCAGATGACATCAGATGTGCTCCTTCCCCCTGGCCTGCTGTTAGGGCTGCTCTCCCTGGTCCTTGTTTTATGTCACTCTCTCCTGAAGACCCTCAGATACACTAGATCCCATGGCATAATATGGCATTTTATCTCCATCTCCTCATCAGGCTCCTTTTCTTTTTTCCTGCACACAAATAGCTTATGCATACAGTTAGTTTTATCACATAAGATCTCATCTTTATTTGTAATTGTTCCAAAAGCTCCATCTGCAGTCGTTCCAGAGGAAGTCCTTTTTGGGGATGAATTTTTGTTATATAGTATTGCGCAGACATTGGTATTGGCATTGGTCGACCAATAAGCATTCCATGCAGTGTTAGTTTGCAGTCTGTCACTCGTTATTGCAAGAGACAAAGCATCCAGTCAGTTCAGTTTCATGCTTTCACATTTTTTTTGCTGAGTTTGACGTTGAAGGGATGGTATACTTTTTATGATTAAGGATGGTAAACACATCTTAGTCTTTTCTTTGTTCTTTATTGTTGCAGTATTCACTTTGTTTTTTGTTTTTTAAATGAATGCTGATCCATCATATAAAATGATTCCTAATAGTATTTCAAATCTAGGGATTACGTCTTCTATCATTATTTTTTTTTTTATCATTACTCTTGGCACAAACTTTACCTGTCGAACAGAAACTCAACCATAAATGTACTCAAATATTGAGACCATTTTTTCACATATGGAGAATAATACCAATTTTTCCTCTTTTTAATCTTTAATTTTAATTAGTTATTTTATATCTCAGTTTTTAATTTGAACTTAAAACCACCCATCTGGAAAGGTAACATTTTACTGTACTATAGAATGATTTATCCCCAATGTGTACATTAGATGTCTTGAATGTCTTTCTTTGTTCCCCTTTAGGTGCCACAAAATATTCCTAACATCCAGCGTGTTCTTTTTTTCCCTTCTATCTTCTAAGTAAGGCTTTTGTATTAACACTATAGAAGCACTACTTCTGTATGGCATTCTGAGGCTTCTTTAGCCTCCAAATCTGCTGTGTTGTTACCATTAATAAAATTATCATTCATTTTTATATAAGTTTAATCTTTTATGATTGCCAATTAATTTAATGATATTGTAGCAGAAATTAACTCCACTTGTCCAGTACATTGAATATATATTCCCTCATTATTTTGAAAGCCTCTTTGTTCCTATACCAAATTGTATATTGTTTAATTTCATAAAAACATACAAATATTTCTTCTGTTTGAATACTTAAATATATAAAGCAAAGATCAATTACAGTATTTGTCATCTGGGAAAACATTTGTTAGCAATGTGGATCTGGATATCAACTGTTTAGCCTTATAATGTCATTAATTGGATACTTCAATTAGTACTTTGTTCTCTACATCTTTTAACAATTAATACATCTTCTTTATCTTGCATGTTGTTATCATCTGTATTTATTCTTTGCATTTGCAATTTATTTTTACTTTAGCACATAAGTCTAATGTTATTCCTAAGCATAATGGATTTATCCCCCTGGCTTTGTATAGCTTTTTGTTTTCATCATATCCCATAAATCCTTTTCTTCCCAATCTTTTCCAGTATACAAGAGACCTGTGGAAATAAATCAGTTACATTAAGTCATTATTCTATTAACTGATTTTCAACCATACTCTTAACTACTTCTTATTTACCTTCCTGTGATGGTATGTCAATTTTTTGTCCTATATTTTATTTTTTCCACTTTTTAAGTTGAATATCTTTCTCATGATCATATTATAATACACTGAAGTTCCCACTTTGATAACTTTGCATTAAAAATTTGTGCTTTAATACATTTCCCCCTTATTCATTGTTTGTTATACATCACTATTTATTACACTAATATACATTTGCTTTGATTCAGTTAATATCACTTTAATATACTTGTACCCTTCTGGAGAACACTAAATCCAATGGCTTAATTCAAATTATGCATATCTTCCTAACCAGTAAACAGTAAACAAGAGTGTGAATTTGATATGAGAATAGATATGGTCATGGTTTTGTTTATTGTTTATAGACATACATTGAATTACCAATACTTGTCCAGAGAATCATATTCTTAACAAATCTTCTGGACCATAAACTGGACTTTGAAAGGCTGCTGTCACCCTCCCCCCTTCACTCACAGAGCTGGTACATGGATATAGCGAAAGTCTCTCTTGGCGTGGCCAGGTTTTTTGTAGTCCTCAGCATGTTTTCTTTGTCTCTCCCAGTTCAAGTTGTTTTCTTTCTGAGATGGTGATGCTGCAAAGTCATTTATGATGGGTACAGGAGTCTGTTTTTTTGGAGGAATCGCTGAAAGTAGCTGAACACAAGAGTCATCACTGTTATTCACTTTGCATTTCAAAACAGTGTGGTCATTCCTGGGTCTCCTTCTGGATTTCCCTCAGTCTCTTTTTTATTGTCTCTGAACAAAACTGGATTCTCTGTGTCTCCCAGTTTTCTCTCTGTGCTTTAGAGTCCAAGCAGTGGCTGCCACACTGCTATGATGTGTTCAAAAATAGTCCCTCCTCATGTAACGTTAGTCCACCGGTCAAAGTTTTCTTTCATTTCTCCATTGCCACAACTTAGTCCTTTTCCCAGTCCCATGAATGCCTGAGGGTAAGTGATCAGCCTCCCAAGGTCCTTAATACCTTTATTAAACTAAGAAATTGTAAGGCCAATGGCCTAAGCCATCCTTTTTTTCCATATCCACATTTCTCCATCAGATGACACCTCCTCTTTACTCTCCCACTCTACTCTCTTCCAATTTTGCTTCATTAATTCTTTTTAATGTTTTTCTTATTTTTATTTCTTATTTTATTTATATCTTCCTACCTCATCTTCTTTTTCACATATTTGTGTAAACAATGCCTCTTGTCTTTTTACTCTACACACTTATACTCTTTCTGATAATACTTTAAATTTCTTTCATTTAGGATATTTCCTCATTTGTAAGATTCACTCCCAAACCCGTTTAATTTTCCTATTCCATAACTACTGATCATTTCATTTACATTTTACCTATAATTTCCACAGTGCCCTTGAGTACTGGAAATCAACCTTCTACAGTATGCATGATAAATATAGAGTAACATTTAACACACTTTCTTTTGTTCCATTATCAACTTCCTTTAACATTCTATCATATATATCTCCTTTATTCATTAATAATGCCAATGCTTTTTTCTTCAAATCCATCCTTCTTATCTTTCTTTTGATTTAATATAGGTTTATTTACAATATCCATTTCTTTACACATTGCAACATCAAATGTTCCCTTCATGACAATTTCTTAGACACATTCTTTATTAGATCTCTGCCCAATAGATATTTCCACAAGAATAACAACTATGACTTTTCACTACACCTGTTACTTCTCCATTCAATCTTTTCTATCATATTTAGCCATTTTTTAGCTCCATTAGACAATTAACAAATAAAAACACTTTAGCAATATTACAGTAGTCTTTTATACATAAACGTCAAGCTTATCATCCTCTCTCCCATATTACATTTTCTACACTGCAAATGTTTTTCAAGCAGTTCCTTACTTAATTAATGTTTCTCTTTCAATTCAATTTGTTTCATTTGTCAAGTAATACTATTTTTTCCTTTAGTCTTAAGCACAAAGATTTTTCATTGGATTAAGATTTAAAATATAGATGTAAAAACCTCCTTTCAACCTATATATACCATTTACTTATAGTTTTACCTATAATCTCTTATTACTTTATTATATAAATAATATATTATTATTATTATTTTACTTATATTATTTCACTTCACTGCTAGCTCCTTTCATCCACAGCACTCAGTCAGGCCTGCACTCACTCTATTTATAACATACACCCAGTCATTCACACTTTAAACATGACACCACTTGTTTTTCACTGTTGAGGATCCTTTCCACTTTTACTCACACAAACTTTTTATCATGCATTAGGGCGGTATCCACAGAATAATATTTTATCCATTCAGACCTCTATTATATAAACATATATAAAGAGCTGTTTCATAAAAATCAATTCTGCCCGTGCAGACCCCTGTCCACTTTTTAACACTTTTGTTTCATGCTCTATTTATTTATGTTTTATTTTTTATATCATTTTTATCCATACACTGTAAAATATGCAGCATTAATGTCAAATTAACATATATGTTTATTACCTTAAAATAACAAAATAAAACATGAATGGCTTGCAAAACCAAAGTACTTTTCCTTTTGCTGTCATTATTTTACAGTGTATCCACTTATTCCATAAGCATTTTTAATAGTCTGTTCCAGTCTACCTGTATCCGTCAAGGCCCTCTTACAGAGTAAACACAGATTATTTAATTTTATCTTTTTTTTTTTCATACACTGTAAATACAATGCAGTATTGATGTCAAATCAACATATATCACTACTTAACCTATTAAGGCAAAAACATGGATTGGCTTGCACCATCACATAACTTTGTCTTAATGCTATCATTCATTTACAGTGTATCAGCTTACACCATAAGCATTTTTAATAGTCTGTTCCAGTCTATCTGTATCCATCAAGGCCCTTTTACAGAATAAACACAGATTATTTAATTTTATCCTATTTTCTTTTCCATATATTGTATTAATGTCAAATCAACATCTACATGGTTACTTAAACTAACAAAGTGCAACATGTATTGGCTTCCAAAACCAAATCACTTTCATATTTATACAATTATGCATTTACAGTGTATCCGCTTATTACATCTATCAAAGCCCTCTTGCAATAAGCATTTTTATAATCTGTTACAGTCCATTTGTATCCGTCGAGGCCCTCTTACAAATGCACACAGATTAATTTTATTTCTGTTTAATGCTATCTTCGAAGCCCACTTAGCTATTAAACTATTATCTGTTCCAGGTTAATGCTGTCCAATCAAAGGCCCTCTCAGCAAAACCACAGATTATCCACCTGAGCTCAGGAATTTTTTCCTCTTTATCATTTCAAACAAATCACACCATGCAATCCTTGGAAGTGGAACCCTTTTTAACTGTATTAATCTTAGTTCTTATATTGGAAGAGCATTGTGAAAGTCTTTCCACCATGAGCCAACCCAGATGAGCAACACAACAGTACACCAGTAAATAAGCAAAAACTGCTTACCTGGTCCTGTGTATGCCGCTCATCCAAACTTAGCCCACAACGGTCATCCACCTCCATGCTCCTTTCCAATCCCATCCTCGTCGCCAAATGTTGTGGATTTTTTTAGTGATTATGAAAAATAATTTTCAAGAGAGGGTTCCATTGCCAAAAGATGACTTTATTGCATACAACAATAAGGCCGAGTTGGTGGCCAAGCAACTCAAGAGTCTTTTTCAGAATGCAACCTAATATACAGTTCTCTAAAAGTTGAAACCCCTCCCATGTAGTTGTTTTTAGCATGTTTTTATGTTTGACAGGTGTTGTGACTTCATTCCTTAAATGTCAGCCTATGCATTTTTAGCTCTGCTCTCAGTTACCATATTTTAAACTCTGCATACATTGCAGTCTTTAAGACTGCTAGTCTTCAGCTTACAAGCATGAGACATACATTCTTGCAAAACACATTTGAATCTGAATACCATGTTCACCAAAGATATAGTTCTGAATTAAAAATATAGTTCTGAATTAAAAAATCTTCTTCATTGGGCGCTGAGTACAACGGAGGATCGAAATGTGACCGTCGCCGTCACGACACCCCTGCGTCTTTCTCTACTTGTGATCCCCGGCTCACCCACAACTCCTTTCCACAGTGGGGCCGCTCACCTGTATGCTAGAACTCACAACACTCGCTGAAGGGTTTACTCCAATATGATGTGGTTTACAAATGCTCAGAGGTTCTCACAGGCGGTGATAACACTCTCCCTTTGTCTCCTTCTCCTTTCAGATGTCGGATATTCTCCCTGCCAACGGTTATCAATCGCTAGAGGTCTCCCTCGGTGACACTTCTGGTGAGTATTCCTATTGCAGTTACTCAGAATATATCACTGACTTGCATGTGTTGTCTCATAGATCATCATTTAAATGTGATATACTCAGCCCAGTCACTCGTGTCCTTAAATCCTTCTTCACCCAGTCAATATTATTCTCCGCCTTCTCACCACTGAATTCGCCCAGACGCTCCACTCCTCTCACCAGATCGGCTAGAATAAACTGCCCCGTTTGCAACTACTGAGGCTCTTTTATATACTCCTCCTTTTCTCTCCGTTGTCCAATCCATAATAGCCACGCTCCCTTAACACACCTGTGCCTGATAAAGCTTAATTTTCCTCCCGGAGTTTCCCGGAAGTGCCGGTGTTTGCGTTTTTACGGTCCGGGCGGAACCAATCTCCACCAACTTTAGTTCCGCCCCAAAAAGTCACTTTGTGACAAATGCCTAAAAGCTGCTGCGTGACAGAGTCTACAGCGAACAAGCTGAACAACCCAGAAATAAGTTCTTTCTACCAGGCCATAAAACTCAGCCTTTAAGGAGACATAAGTGGATTGCTGATTACGTTTCCCTCCAGTGGGCAACTGGGCATAGTTCTAATTCTAGTAGTACCATGACAAGTTGCCTGTATCCAGTTTTGTGTCTTTGAAACGCTATTTTTTGGGGTCAACAGCTTATAAAATCTTATTTCTGGGTTTTTGGCTTGTTAGCTCTAGCCTGGTCCAACCAGACTCTCGTACATTCATTTAATTTGTACAGAGAGTCTGGCCACACTCCATGACAAACCGTTACTTCCATTAAGGAGAGTCCTCTGTTGAAGTTTAAAACTATTGGATCTGCCCAGAGTCACTCAGGATCTGCCATAGGCGATCGCTAACGTGTGGTCGTGACACATATCATGCACCAAAACCGTCCGGAAACAACAAGTCCAAATGATAAGACCAACAAAACTTAGCAAACATTGTTCTTGCTCCGGCTTTAACTTCTGTATATTCGGCAGTTTTGCAATAACGGACCGAATAGCTTTTCTCACGTCTTTCTCCGCTACCATTACAACTACAACTCAAACTGACGCACGACCTCAACGTCATCGTTCTTAGCCACCTCCCTCTGTTCGCTGATTGGACCTGCAGATTTTTGCAGGAGAAATGAAACTCTACACAGCAGTCCCAGTTGTACTGAAGCTAAATGAAAATTAAGCGGAAGCACGTTTGAGGGCGGAGCCAGGCTATGTTAGCTCTACACTTTTAGGCATTGTTCTGGTATTATAAGCCAGAAATGACATGGAGGCAGCCTCATGCAATACAAAGTTAATGGAGACGGTTGGATTGTCCCCCCCCCCCGGTAAGCGTGGTTTTTAGATTATGAAGCGTTGCGGTCTGTCTCTATGATAATGTCGGTCTTGTCTACGTAAACAAGCCCAGACAGTAAACTGTTGCTTACTTGTGTGTGTGTTGTAGTCCAAGAAAAAAGATTTACATTGGAAACGATAACTCTTTGTCTACTCATTGTTTACGCATATCGTTAACATGTACTAATACACACTTACACACCAAAGGAAATGTAAAATCGTGAGTCGGACCATAATTGCTCTTTAACAAAAATACAATATAAAGAAGGCTTTTTCACATTTAAACTTTCCCAGTCCAAGTAAAAAAAAATAATAAAAAAACACTTCTTCTAAGACAAGCATTCACATACACTAAAACATCTTATGACCTTGTTTTCCAGTAATGAAATAATAAAAAGTGCAAATAAGCTTTTGCTTGAAATAATATGAACAGCAGCAATCCTAATCCTTCTCATTTTGCTTTTCTGTTTTTGTCCATCAGGATACACATCATAAGATAACTAGAGCTTACGTCTCTGTTTGGATCCAGCCTCACTTGTGAAGACTTCAGATGGCGTAAACACTCAAAAAGACATTGTATGATGGCATCTATAGATGGACATACACAACTGGCAAATGTAATATATTGTAATTACTGCACCAAAGCACAACTCTGCAGATTTTCAACTCACTTAATATTGTTACAAATACAATAGATGTTTATATTTGAAAAACATTTTTTTACTCTTTATTTACTTTTTAATTTTACTGATTTAATTCCATTTATTTGTCCACAATACTCGTCCAAAATGATGTTTTGCATCATCCAAATATTGTTAATTTACATATTACAGACATTGTAACAACACAAAGTGGGTTGAAATCCTGCTAACTTATCCTATAATAATAACTGTCTGTTAACTAAACATGGCTTTGACACATGACTTGTATTATATTAGAGCTGTTGTGATATGAATATTGATTTGTTTCCAGAATATGCTCCTCAGTGTGTCACACTCACCTCTGGCTGATTAAGGGATGTTTTGTAATCTTGAAACATGCATTTTCTAAATATGAAATGTATGTGAAGAACAATCTACCCTTTAATGGTTTTACTTTGGTAAAACTGCAGATCATTTTTCAAACTAAGGTTTTGTTACCGTGGTTCTACTATACTGCCCTACAAAGGCTAAGTGCAGTAACTATGCAAACACTGAAACTGAGAAAAATGCCCTTAAAGTTTTTTACACCAGCCAGTCAAACATGTTACTGCAATTTTGGCAAACACATTTCTCTGATGGGACAAATTATACCAGGATACTTTGTCACAAGACACAACAGATCTCACAAAAACCCATTTCAACCTTTAACTCAATTTTGACCAAATGCATAGTTACTGCGCTTTGGCTTTGTAGGGCAATGTAGTAGTTTTATATTAATGCTGGAGTGAAACCATGGTAACCATATTTTTTTAAATCATGATAAAGTTTGTGGTTACTAAAATGTAGTATGCTGTTGTAAGAGAATGTTTATTCTTTATAATTGTTGTAAAACCATGGTTGATTTTATATTTACCATGTTTTACTGCAAATGATGGTAAAATCATGTATAACTTTGCATGGGTACAGAAAAGTGTAAACTGGTTGTTTTTATTTGTAAGTCACGTTGGTTTTAATGCATCTGATAAATGTATATGCATTTGGATATTTATTCTGTTTACTGACAATAATAAATTTGCAGTTGCTGATGTAAATGGTTGACCGTGGGCAGCTAGCAAACATTACCGGTATAAACCAGCGGACCTCTGCGGCTGCCGCTGGTGGTCCGCTGGAAAAACGATGGGTAAAACTCCGGTGAGCCGCTGGCGGCATCCGCCGGTGGACCGCCGCTGGTCCGCTGGCCTTATGTTAGCTGGGGCAGCGGTCCGACAGCGGACCTCTGACTTCTGCGGCTGCCGCTGGTGGTCCGCTGGAAAAACGATGGGCAAAGCTCCGGTGAGCCGCTGGCGGCATCCGCCGGTGGACCGCCGCTGGTCCGCTGGCCTTATGTTAGCTGGGGCAGCGGTCCGACAGCGGACCTCCGTCGAAAAAGTAGCGGCTGCCGCTGGTGGTCCGCTGGAAAAACGATGGGCAAAACTCCGGCGAGCCGCTGGCGGCAGCCGCCGGTGGACCGCCAACTTTGCCGCCGGTGGTCCGCCGTTGGACCGCTGGCCTTATGTTTGCTGGGTTGCAACATTTTTTTGGGCCTGTTGTCATTACTTTGATATATTTTTCCTCCTTGTTTTGAATATTAATTAAATTCTCATTTGTTGATTGATTGTGCCATGTACAGGTGATAGACGAATGGATAGCCCTGGCTACTGTGCCCAGTATTGCTCTTACACAACAATGGAGAACGATTCAAAGGAAATCATCTCTGTTGTGACTATAAATAAAAGGCAGACTGGGCGGAATTCAGTAGTCATGGAGAAAGAGGCGTTTGTAACAACAATGGACAAGCTTCTCAGAGAACTGAAGATTTCAGAAATATGCACTGATGCTCATGCACAAATTGCTCATGCACTACTATGAGTAAGTTGATTATCCAACATATACACTGAAAAAGTATTATATATTTATCAAGTGTTTATGAATCGTATGTTGTTTTGTCTTTCATTACAAGATCAAACGACTGGACAATACAAGGGCACAGGAGTTGTACACTCACTCATGGGACGTATGGCATGGAGCCAAGAATTTAGCCAAGATAACATCTATAAATGTTTTACTTACTGTGTATACGTTACTGTCGTGTCATTTTTGTCAGATCCAATATTAGTGGTGCTTTTAGTCACAGTCTCTCTGCAAATCCAGCATAGTCTTTTTTACAAATGAATCCGCAGTACACAAAGTAAACAAACACTCCCCACGCCAGCTGGAAGTTCTTCAAAACCAAACTTGAACCACCCATTCCTAATGTTATGTTCTGAGCCTCCGTTATCCAGCATCTGTGTTCGGTCGGGTTCGGGCTTCATTTCTAACATTTTACACGAACTCGGGCCAGGCTCGGGCTTGCGCTCCGGCTTTGCGTAGTAAATGAGCGGTCAAGTTCAATGCTGCTGGATGCACTATCAGTAAGCGTAGGACCGCGCTGAGGCCATTTACAGTTGATTTAATAATTTTCCTCAACAAAAACATGTAGCCTAATCTTGGTGAGTAAAGGTTTTTCAATGTATAACTAAATATTAATTGAGTCTTAAATACATAATTTAGACAGAGGATATTAATGGAGAGGATTGCCGAAGCAAATCCCGCGGAGCCTTTATCTTAATTTCGTTATTGCCAAATACCCATCTTAATTCAGAATGTATTATCTTAATTTAATTCGTTAAGAAATAATTATTTTTATTGGCATGTTGGCCTATTTATTGTGTATTGCAGGGGTCTTCAACTAAAATTGGTGGAGGTCCAGTAAATGAACCCTCCGCACCAGCCGAGGTCCGGACGTAAAAACATAAATCGACTGCTTTCGCCAGACTAAAGAAATTAGTGTAAATATTTGTTTTATTGAACAAAATATAGTGTTATCAAGCATATTGAATAATGTTTCTTCATATGTATAAGCATAAATAATCCTTCACAAAATGGATTTCATTTTAAAGCTGTTCTGTTACTGTATGTCCTTTCAGTTGCTTGGTACAAAATATCTAAATTTATCCAGTAACAATGTCTGACAAAAATATGAAGGGAACAGTGCAAAATGCATTCATCTCTAAATCTGCAAAACACACATTCATTTCCACATAACAACTTAATAGGAAAACTAACATGCACTTTTCTGCTAAACTGAGAATTACAATCACAATCAATGAATACAAACCTCTCTGGCTTAATCAAATCATATCACATGTTACATTCATTCTCATTTATTGTCTGTACTTAAATAAGTTCTGCTTAGCTGCTTCAAGTTGCACTGGTAAAAGATCATCATCAATATCATTCATAAACACAAACAGGTAAAAGTAAACTGCCAGTTTTGGAAAACTGAAAAAGTGCAGGAAAACATTTCTCTCTTAATTTGTACTGTTCCTTCAAGTTTATAAAAATGTTAATAAGTTCAAAAGACGAAAGAATAAAAAGTCCTAGTTAAAAAAACTATGCTCATTGATCATTCTTGACATGTTTTTACTTTTGATAATGTTAACTGTTGAGAATGCTGACTCGCAACTATACGTTGAGCCAAAAATGCAGCATCCACGCACTCCTTTACTATTTTCCCATCTGTAAAGAGCTTGTTATGCTTTCCTTAAATCCACTGTATATTCAGTGAACACTCATAGATGGCTCGATGACGCATAGCTCGTTGTTTGGCAATGAGTGAGTGTGGGTCGCTCATACTGGGCTTTTACAGTAGTTCATTTATTTTTCGCACCCTTACCTCGGACTGCTGAGGGTAAGTTTCTTCAAAGTGTCTTTGTTTAGTTTCGTAATGGTGTTTAATGTCCCCACTTTTGACAACCGCAACAGACTCGCAAGCAAGATTAGGCTCTCTGCTTTCTTCCCTGCACACCTGTCTGTGAATGTTCGCGCTGGCTCCGCACTCGAAACCTGTGTTGATGTAGGACCCATATAGCGCTACTGGGCTGACCATATATGTGCCTGATATAAATAGGATTTTATAATAACGTTAAATAGCGTTTGCTATTTATGTATTTTATTGTGTTAAAAGTCTTTGCGGTCCGGATGGACGCATCTCGCGGTCCGGATTCGGACCGGGGTCCGCCAGTTGGGGACCCCTGGTGTATTGCATATGCCTATTTAGAGTGAGATGTTACGATGTTACAGATGACTTCTTTTATTTCTTTGTTTTAACTTCCAAGTGGCGTGTAGCCTAGTTAGTCATAAATAAATAATGTTAAATGTGTAAATTACTCATTCTTGACGAAAGCTGTGTACGTGCGCACATTTAAATAATGTCGGGCTGCAAACAGGTTTGGGCTTTAAAAACGCTGTCAATCAAAATGTACTTTCGGGTTCGGGTCGAATTCTGTCGGGCTTGGGTCATTTCGGGCCTAACTTTTAAGGCCCGATTACAGCTCTAATCTGGGTTCTTCCACAACCAAAAACTGCATTTCCATGGTTATTTAATCATAACAGATCACCGCGTCAAAATAAAAGTCTCTCAGAAAAAATGTATTTAAAGGAAATTTTGGTTGCATTTAGGGCTGTCACTTTTGAGAAAAATCTAATTAGAACGGATATCGAATATCATGTAATGTATCTGAATATATTTGAATATCTAGGTGCCCCCCACGCGTATAAAAAAAACGTAATGGAGATTCAATTTATTAACAGTGGATTACTTTTTTTGAAACAGCAGGTTATCAACTTATTAATAACAAGACTCAGAACAGGTGACAACTTAAACAGCAGCAGGAGTAGGCATATAGCCAAGCCCAAACGAAATCCGCGCCCAAAGATTTCAGCAGAAAACTCTGCGGAATTCCGCAGATTTAATGCCCGTCATTGACAAGCACACACATCCCGCGCTTGAGCGTGTTTGTGAGAAGAAATCTTATTGACAACAAGCAAACATACATAGCCTATCCCGCGCGTTTGTGAACCGTCATTGACAAGTACATTAATAACCCTGCGTGTGCTTGACCGTTTTCAATGATAGAGAGCACAAACTATTTGATATTTGAGATGAAATTAAACTACTGCTGAGTTAAGCATATCTCAACTTGACTGTCTATGTAACGCGCGACAGTCAGCACATGATCATTTAAAATCCGTTTACAAGACAAATGCTGTTGTTGTTTAATATAAAGTTTACATTGCGTTGGAAAAATACAAAAATGTTCTTCATATATGCTAATTTCATACATGCTAATTTCATAATGCGAATGTATAACACATGCTTTTTATTCTGCTATAATATTTAACACTATCAACAATAATTTGTCATTTTATATACAAACTATAATTCTATCTAAAAAGAGAAGTATTTATTCTTGCAAGAATAGTCCCAGTTGCCACACAGCAGTTACCCTGTGGAGTGAGTGAGACCCAGATAGGAAGAGCTGAGCACACTTTATACTCCTTTTTACAAGGTCTTAACACCAATAAGGGCTCATATAAGTCCCACATGCAACAAGCCAGAATAGGCCTAATCCAAGTACCCACTTGCTGCTTGCTTCGATTTATCACCAGCTGACCTTTAGAATCCCCGAATTTGAATGACTTCTGACCTCAAAGGTCAGAAGCCCTTGCTCAGCTGTTCCATTGTCTCAGTACTCCACTTCAGGTGTCTAAACATTAGAGCTGTCAAAATTGCTCAAAAATGACGTTCGAATATTCTCCCTAAAAAACCCACGAATATTCAAACTATTCCAATATCTGGTTGCCCATTTTTCAACGATGTTTAATGACGCATTACGTCAATAACAGGACAAATTAATATAAAGAGACATAACTACTTCTATAGGTAGTCTATTTAAGTTTAAACATATTTGACAACGTATATTACATACAGAGAGACCTGTCATGTCCATGATGCACGTTTAAACACTTTATTAACTACCAGTTGTTCAGTTCGGTTATGTAGGCTACACACTAAGCAGAGTTTCTGTAAATGCGGTTGTCACTTCCTGCGTTTTGCGGGAGTGTCACGGTGATCCGTGTCATGTTTTGTGTCTGTTCCATATTGTCATCACCTGGACATTGTTAATTATCACCTCATTCATTCCACCTGTGTGTCATTAGTCTTTGTGTATTTATACTGCTGTCTGTGTCACACTTGTCGCCGGAAGATTGTCATTACTTCCCTGTCTGTTCACTGTATTGGATGTTCCTGTGTTGCTCCTCGTGTGTTTGTTCCAGTTTTATCATTAAATGTTATTTATTTTCGAACTCTGCGTTTGCGTCCACACTTCAGTTCTGTGTCATGACAGAATCTTCCGGCCAGCATTGGACGCAGCGAGTTTGGGGAGGGCTGCTTCCCCAAGTGTTTCGTCGGGGGGGAGTAGTAACATCGGGTCCTGCATGTTGCCAGTCCCGATGTACTTGGGGATCACCACGAGAGATCGCTCGCTCCTGCGGGAAGGGGATCGGCCCAGGCGGTCCACCCGACGGTAGAGTCGTCGACTCTGGTTCCGCGGAGGTCCACCGCTGTGCTCGACTGGGGCCCAGAACGGACACCACGCCCGATCATTTCCCCGGGGTGGTCGCCACTGTGAGGGAGTCCGTTTCCCGAGATGGCGGGACGCGACTTCCGAGGACATCGGATTCCCGGCGATTCCCAGAAGGGGGTAATTCGTCTGCCTCGGTTCTCATGAGGGTCGCTCTGGTTCGGCCGGCTCACCGCCCATTGGCTTCGTCCCGGCGGCTGCCGGTTTTGTCAGGGTCTCCAAACCCTCCATCCCTCCCCTGGACCCACCCTACCAGACTTTGTTTGTTTTTGTAATGAGTGTCTGGTAGCCACTCCTAGAGGGAGGGGTAATGTCACGGTGATCCGTGTCATGTTTTGTGTCTGTTCCATATTGTCATCACCTGGACATTGTTAATTATCACCTCATTCATTCCACCTGTGTGTTATTAGTCTTTGTGTATTTATACTGCTGTCTGTGTCACACTTGTCGCCGGAAGATTGTCATTACTACCCTGTCTGTTCCCTGTATTGGATGTTCCTGTCTTCCTGTGTTGCTCCTCGTGTTTTTGTTCCAGTTTTCTCATTAAATGTTATTTATTTTCGAACTCTGCGTTTGCGTCCTCACTTCAGTTCCGTGTCATGACAGGGAGTTAATGCGTTTGTAGAATGCGATTGTCAGTCCCATAAATTACTGAAGTGTGTGTGTACAGAACAGGATTAAGCATTAAAAGTTGAAGTGACAAACAAATTAATATGCAGTGTGTACAAGATGCCATGCTCATTTGGGTGCACATTTTCGAGATGTGACATCGTGTTGCTAGTGGTTGAATGGTATGCTAACAACTTTATCTTAGCGGCTCAACAATTTTACCTCCTACCGACCAAAATCCAAAGTACTTCCAGACATAGCTTTTTAGATTTTTGGGGGTTAAAATCGCTTTCTCTGCTGCGGTCGACTTTCTGCCATTTTCCATGCAAGACGCCAACTTTTAACAGTGACAGTGTGACTACTGTGACCTGTCCCTGAACCAAGCGCACTAGTGCGCCCACTCACAAAGCAGACAGCCAAAATATATAATAATTTATTTGAATATTAATTTTCATATTCAAAATTCGTTTTTTTTTAACTATTCGAATATATATTCGAATTTAGAATATTCGTTGACAGCCCTACTAAACATACACATATAGAAGTTTCCCAAATGATAAAACCATATTACGTCTCTTTAGAACATCTACAAAGAATCAAAGAAAATCAAAATTTTCCACAACAGCTGTACTACTCCGATTGCACCAATTTTGACGGTCTCAGTCTTTTTTTACTTTGTCTTGTCTCTGACACAGAAGACTACTTTAGTAAAGGTAAAGAACACCTCTAGTCTGACTCACCATGGCCCTGTTTTATAAAGCAGGTTTAAAAGACGTAGCATTTACTAGAGTCAACTTTCCTTAATATATGTATTCATCTGTAACCTTACAGGACAAAATGATAGTTGCAAGAACTGAACTGAACTGATTGACATGTCATATTCGGACCAAGAAATGATTGGTAATAGAAGGCAGGACTGGGCAAACAATAATTCAACAATCTGAGTACATGTATATGCTACACTAGTCTACACTTTTGTCTGTATTAAATAAGTACTGCTAATGAACAATGACTTTTCGATTTTCACTGGAAGACATCATTGTCAGCACTGTATTAAGTGAATTATTATTTATGTTTAATGTAAGAGCATTTTCTTTTTCATTACATTTAATTAATTTAGCTGACAATTTTATCCAAAGCGACTTACATATAAGTCTTAACTCACTTAACTTAAATGTAAATCTGTATGAATTTTAAGGATGAGAAAAATCAATATTTACATTGTTACATAAATTTAATAAAACATTTTATTATAATACAGGGTTTATACAGAAATCCTTAAGTTAAATTTACTACTTTTTACTACCTTTTTTACTACCTTCAGAATATTTTTTAAAACCATCACGACACTGAATTGCAAGTGTTAATCAGCGACTTTTCTATTATTTACACAGATTTTGACATATATAACATACAAAAAAAGAATTAAAGTGAAAAAATTCTTCTGACTGAAATATTTTTCAGGCCAAGTCATATTCCTTTACCTAACACTTTATGTAGGCGAGACCAATAGCATTTTAAGGGGAGATTTTTTTTGCCATAAATTCCACATTGAAGTCTCATGTGGCATATATATAGCTGTAGTTTGCAGGGCATTTCAGATTAAGGCGAAACAGCTAAATAACTCACTATATAAAAAGAAAACATGAATATCACCACCTTTAATGATTGTTTTATTAATTATTTATTAATTGTAAATGTATTTATTTTAGCATTTACTAATAATTTTTTAATCAAAGTTGAAACTGTTAACATTAGTGAATGCACCATGAACCACCGTCAATTACTGTAATGACATAAACAAGAATTAATTAATGCTTATATACTTGCAATATATTTTTCATTGTTTGTTTGTTATATAATGCATTTACTAATGTGAACAAATACAACTTTTTAATATCATATTATTCAGTAAACATAAACAAATAATCCACGGTCTGTTCTGTTCACACAACAGTTTACAGTCACAGCTCTAATACAGTAACGTTATGCATGAATATAAACCCTGAACGAGTAACTCCAGTCAAACTCGTGTTGAATTCGCACAGGATGTCTGTAACCATAGTGACAGTTGTTAATTGAATGACTGTACATTTCTCAACAAATTATTATGTTACAATAGAGGCAGCGCTGATCTGCTAGTTTATGCGCAATGTTTCTGCTGTTTACTTTCTCCTAAAACCTAAATGGTCGTGTTTATATGAGGATATTTGCAAAGACGGGATTTTTGAGGCATATGTGTTATTTAAGGCCAATAAAGCGGCAAAAATACATACAACACATGCTCAATGAGAAACGAATGCGCGGCTAGCGTGCTCTTCTGACACAGAAACTGCGGACGCACTGTTGTTTGTGTTTGAATGGCTTAAAATCACCTGTTTTTAAACTGCTGTGCTTAAATATATGTACAAATGTTACGTTTTTGTGACCACACACAAATGCAACTGCAAGAACCGACAGGTGGATGACATCAAAGTCCCGCGAGAGCATTTCGGAAGCAGTCTCCTCTTATGATTCCTCGTCAATCGCTCTCACAGGATTTGGATGTCATCTGCCTCTTGGTTGTTGTGGCGCCACATGAAGTTTACCTACGAGTTTAACAAACCCGTTGTACCAGACACTGGCTATATCAGCATAGCATGTAAAAGCGTGCCGCGGATGATCAGTAACGTGAGAAATCATTTACCTCCAAAATACAGGACCCCTTACGTTAGTCATACTGTGCAAAGACACGCAATTACCTGTTTGGTTTTCTTATCCCACGAACTGAAAGGCTTGCCAATCTTCATTATTTCGCTAAGCCAAGTCAATCGTCTTTTACACCTTTATCGATCTTCAAAACATCGGAGCCTTCCTGCATTATGAGTTTGACCATGCTAGCTGAAAAAGTTTTACCTCAGCTTAACGTGACACAGTCAGAAAACCCGGAGTGGATCCGGTCCGTAGTGATTACAGAACGCTTACAGCGGAGAGAGGAACGTGATTTGGCTCCACTTCAGGCTTTGATCACATCCCAGAGACGAAAGATCTTTGATTATTTTCCCAGATATGCAGGTGATTTGAACTAATTTCCAGGCATCATAACATTACAAAAGGCAATCAAAAATTTACTACCTCGTCAGATGACGCTTACTACTTTTTACTACTTTTTACTGGCCTTAATTTGGCATAATTTAATTTACTACCTTTTACTACTTTTTACAACCCCGCGGAAACCCTGTAATACTCACTCACTAGCGGTCCTCATCCCATGCACAACTCTTGTCTGTTGCGGGTCACGTTATAACATTCACTCACCGGCAGCAGGTCTGCTAGCTATATATCGGCTCCATTAGCGCTCGCTCGCGGATCTGCTCATCATATTTAACAGTAACGTTACATTACATTGCACTTTATATTTTTCTAACATTAATGTAAAGGTTGCGTTTAGATCGAACATGTTCGGTGTTGGTAAAATGGACGAGGGAAAGGTGTTGGTTGAGGAAGAGGCCTCTCCATCGTTACTGGAAGCCTTTTCTTTGTCCAAAACGTCCAGCGCCTGTCTCAATAAAGATTTTAGCTCTGGCTTTGCCATTGTTAATTGATGGCAGAGCACGACAACTTTCACTTTGAAGAGGATGCTCTGCCAGTGTTCACCTTAGTACTGGGAGCTCCCTCTGCTGTCCATAAGGTGCCTCTGCACACCAGCCATTTCAAACCCAGCCTCCAGTATCTGGGCCACGCCTTCTTATTTGCATACACTCATCAATCCTCAAATGCCCAATCCTAAATGATTAAATGCCCAATCCTAAATCCCTCAAATGCCCAATCCTAAATCCTAAATGATTAAATGCCCAATCCTAAATCCCTAAATGCCCAATCCTAAATCCTCAATAGCTAAATGACCAATTGCCCAATCCTAAATACAAACTGCCCAATACTAAATACCAAATTATTTTTCGCCTTAGACTTTCAGTTTTAGACTTTTAGTTTACAACCTGACCTGAAAATACCTCCATACCCTGATTGGTGGTTTGATGTGTCACGCGTGCATCTTAGTTTGCCCAGTTAAGTTTTTTATCCACTGGTTAATTAAAAGGAACAACAGATTTTTCAAAATGTAGTAGAGTAAAAAGTATGATATTTGACTTTAAAATGTAGTAAAGTAAAAGTTTCCCAAAATAAAAGTACTTGAATAAAGTATAGATACGCGAAAAAACTACTTAAAGGGATAGTTCGGCCAAAAATGATATTAAACCCATGATTTACTCTCACCCCCAAGCTGTCCGAGTTGCATATGTCCATAATTTTTCAGACAAACACATTTTCGGATATTTTAGAAAATGTTTTAGATCTTTCAGTTGATTAAATGTAATGTTACGGGGTCCACCCATAGTCCACGACCTTCAAGTCCAAAAAAAGTGCATCCATCCTTCACAAATTAAATCCAAACGGCTCCAGGATGATGAACAAAGGTCTTCTGAGGGTAATCCGCACAGTGTTGTTGTAGAAATATCAATATTTAAAACTTTATTAACGTAAATAACTACCTTCCGGTAGCGCCGCCATCTTAGTCGCGTCCGCTTTCAGGATGAGAGCTTACACAGCCTACGAAGGCTACTCTGCTGCTGCTCTGTGCCCCCGCCCTCAGAATTTGTCATACGTCACTAAGAAAAGTGCGTACACTACGCTAATACTCTCTCCTGAATACAGAGGAGTCTAAGATGGCGGCGCTACCGGAAGGTATTTATTTTCGTTAATAAAGTTTTAAATATGGATATTTCTACAACAACACAGCACGGATTACCCTCAGAAGACCTTTGTTTATCATCCTGGAGCCGTTTGGATTTAATTTGCGAAGGATGGACGCACTTTTCTAGTCTTTAGATTTTCTAAAGGTTACATTTATCCTCTGGGGTCTAAGGGATTTTTAGGGCCCTGGAGAAGTTTTGACCTGCACTGACATTTGTGACCAGTCACAGAAAGTAGTGACACAAGTCGGATCTGGGGCATTTTTAGATATTCACAGATTCTGAAAGTGCAGTTTCTAAGCTTTCCAACTATGTGTAACACATGAAAATCTGATAAGATTTGGAGAAATTGTGGCCATTTGAATATAACACATTCAAGAAAGAGAATGCTGAGAAATTTGAGAAAGAAGAGTTAACACTTTTCCCGGCCTGGAGAGACAACAGGGCTCATTAACATCTTATTTAGCTAAGCCAAACCCTGTAAAGCTGTTTTGAGATACAGATGTTCTAGCATCAAATGTAGTATGTTGTGAAAGAAGTCCGTATGACAACAGCCAGTGCAACCCCAGCCGTGTGCGCAGTTACTTCACATTAAATGAAGCTTCACTACACTGAAGCTACCCCCCTAGAAAATGTAGCAAGCTAAGCTACATCAATAGTAGCTTGCTACATCCAAGCTACTTTTTTATTTTTAACCAGTTTTATTATGTAATTATTAATTCAGTTTCAATTTATCATTTTGGTAATTATAGGCAATACAAGCATAATGTAGGCCTAGGTACTTCACACTGCATGAAAAGTGGAATTTTCGTCAGAATGTGGCACTGTAGATTGTTGTGAAACTCCAAGTATACGACTGCGCATGACAATTTGCAGCCAACACCGAAAACTGCCGTAAGTTGTCAGAAGTTGCCGTGGGTCTTGCTCTGAAGTTGTCCCCCCTTCCCCTAATTCTAGGGGAGGCTTTAACATGTAAATGAACATGGTGTGAGCTATACAAATGCAAATCAGGGTAGCAGCTGGGGGAGTTTTACTCAGGTGACATTCTGAGAGGTTTTAAACTTTGATTTTAATAAAATCTCTGGTATCAGTATAGCCAAATTACAAACTCTTAAATTGTAGCTTGAATTGATTATTTTCAAAGTATGCTACACTGTTAACCCAGATATTGTCTTAATGATGTAAACATTACTTAATATTTTGAGTTTTGGACATATACTTAAAAATATATTATACCCATAATCCTTTGTCCCTGAATATTATGATTATTTAAGCTTTTTTACAGAATTAAGAACTAATAAGAACTTTAACTACTTAAATATTTGTTAAAATGTCATAGAGGTTTATGCTCTAATATTATTCATGTTGTTTAGTTTTAAATGATAAATTACCTTTTTTGTTAATGAAAGTCACCGTTCAGGTGATCAGTGTTTATTGACATAAACAGCACATTGTATTGTATTTTTCGCAGTTTTGTGTGTGTTCAGTGGAGAATCAAGTTTATTCAATGACTGACTTAGTCATGAGTTTTGTGTTATAATACCATTTATAACACTAAGAGAATTATAATTATAAATGAATTAAAAATAGAAAATCTTTCAACTCAGTTAACTAAGCGGAGATGTTGGACAGAGTAATTCAAAATCATCTTTAGGTTTAATGACAATCATTTATCAAAATATTTTCTTCATCATTTATCACAATACTTTCAAAATATTTTTCCCTAATTTTTTTTAACTATCCCTTTAAGTAGATTCAGTTTGTCCAGGCTAACAGTATATATTAATATCTCTGTATGTCATTAGCAATAACCAATGTTAGGTAAAAAAAAGATACACAAAACAATTTATTTCAACAATTTTAATTGTTTTAACAGAGTTTTAATCAGGCTCAATTTGTGCATTCTATGCAAACAACATGTCAAACAACAAAATGTCTGTCTGGAAGGGAATGAAGCAAGGAAACTTGTGCAATTACATCACAGCTCAAATACTGTGCATAGTGGCATGACTACAGTTATTGAATTCACATACTGGTAATCCTGCCATACTTGTCCATCATATACATCTCCTAACACACCCTTTGGCATTTCCCGCTTTCGCCTTTCATCTAATTTCTCTTCAAATCCTAGTCTTTTAACAAGTCCTCCCAGAGACTGCACAACACTCTTGTATCAGTAAGAACGTATTGGATGGACATACTCTTCACCGCTTTCTTAGCAAGGCAGAGCCACATTTCTTCCTTAATGCAGACCTCTGCTGTGGGTGAATGTAGAATGGGATGTGATCACAAGTCCTGCAAACCTTTGTACCATCCCGTCTGAGCTCATAGGTTTCAGTAAGCATGTACACTGTCATACATTTTGGACAACCCACATACTGTAAGAAGTCGTCACGGAGGATACCAGTCAATTTCATCATGCCCAAAAGTTTCATTAACAAGTGTTCTGGTTTTTCACTTCTGGCCTGATCACTTCCATGCTCCTCCCCATCTTGTATGTGAGGATAGGGTTCACTCTGCTCCTCAGCAAGGATTTCCCCCTCTTCATCCATAGTCATCCTATGAAAATTTAAAGGACATATTTAAAACACATGCAATGCACATACTCAGCACCACCATTAGACCATTAGAGATGGAAAAGCCCATCGTTAATATGGCCATTTGAGATTGAAAAGTCCATCATGAATGTGGCCATTTGAGATTGAAAAGTCCATCATGAATATGGCCATTTGAGATTGAAAAGCCCATCGTTATTCGTTAATATGGTCATTTGAGATTTAAAAAGAACATAATATGTTCATTTCTCATCAATAGGGCCATTTGAGTATGAAAAGATTTGAAAACTGTAGTTGAAAAAGATCATGTGCATCTCAAACAGCTAGCTTTAGTGCAATGAACCAGTTAAGTACTTTGTGGGAACTTCATCCACTTCAACTTCATTTTAGGATTTTTTAATACTTTATAAAGTGTGTTTATACTTTAGTTGCTTTCATTAGTTAACTAACAGAAATTTAAGAGTGGAAAACAATCATGTGGGTGAAAATTGTTAGGTTTTCCCATTTCAGCTCTGGATTAGCATGTATTGAACTTTATACTAGTATATCCAAATGTAATTTCATGCTTACCACACAACAGGAGATGTCCAGGAAAAGACGAATGCTTTGGTCATCTGCTGTTTCGTCTGAAAAACAACAAACAGAAGATAACGTTATGCATTATAACGCGATATTCCTATTCAATTATAATTTACTATTAAAATAACAACAACAGTGATAATCAACCACATTTAACTCCAACGTTTTTGTTTAACTTGTTGATTTTATTTTACTTTACTTGTTGATATGTTTTAGTATTGTTTAAAATGATAACATACGTAAAGCAAGCCAAGCTTATATAAAAAATATGTATTTATGCTCACCGTTGTCTGAACTGAAATTCGCTGGGTGCGTTTCTTCAAATTCTTCAATCACTTCTTTTTCTGGGTCCTCGGAGTGCATTTCACTTTCACCAATCTCTCTAACTCCAGTAAAGTTATCTTCCGGGTCTTTACACATGACGGGACATCACTCACAGCGGATTCATGACTGGGTAGCAGCAGGCTCTGTACGTTATCTGACGTAGCCCTTTTGGATTTTTTTCTCCCAAACTCCATTTTTTAAATAGCGCTTTCTGTGGTTAAAATACTGTATATGACACACTTCAGTGTTGCAATGTTTACAGAAGCGCCGAGGTCGTTTCTTCAGTCTTGGGACTTTCAACTGACAGCACACTGTGTTGATTTCACACACAGCTTCGTTTGTTGTTTATATCATACGCATGCGCACACGTCTCACAAGATTTTCCTTATATCAATAACCTCGCATGTGATTGGAGGAGCCCGACAGGCTTCTCGCCTTCGTCCAATCATGTGCGAGGTCATGGTCACGGCTCACACAGCAGTGTCGACAAGCGTAACAGACGTTTGGTTTGGTGTTTGTAACTCTCCAAGAAGAGCAGACGGGTGCACAATCCCAAGATTGCGGTAAGAATAATTTTATGTATAAGCATATTTTTTGAAGTAGCCCAAGCTGTGTGTTTTATAACTAAGAGGTATTTTTTGTCTTGTAATTTACAGGAGGCTGTACGGCGTCTCTGAGGCACACTGCAGGCGCTATGAACCAGAGCAAAGGTAACGTTACGATTTAAAGAATATGTTTTTATTCTTGTATAAGGAAATAGATACGTTAATAGATCCGAGCTTAAACCCACACATTTTGTTTTCACAGACTAACGTCGCCTCATAACAAAGCCGTGACCTCCGATTTGCTTGGGGCTATTTCAGCAAGTCCAGATTTACTGCTGAGAATGACGACATTGTTTGTAAGTATAACTTCTAATGTTTTTCCTCATTTCTTGTTTAATTGTACCGTGACTCTTTTTATTAATACCAGTCTCATTTAATTGTTTTCCAGCTGCCCGTAAGACGTATTATGAGTCGGTACGCCGGAGTTTCAGATACAAACAACCTGAACTCGCATCGCAGGCGGAAAATGCGAAAAGTTTAGCTCGGAGTCGATCCAGAAGAAAAATGGTAAGATTTATTATATTAGATCAGTTTTTTGTCAATGTGAGTATTTTTCAGGTCACTTATTGTCCTTATTGATTGTATTACAGTTGCTGGAAGCGAGACGAAGTGTGTTGGCTGAGGATGAGATGGACATTTGGAAGTGCGCCACCATAGATCTCATATCTGATGAGGAATACGGCATTGTTGGCGGGGTGTCTGGATGGATTGTGCGGCCACCGCCCTCTCGCAGCCTGGAACTCTCCGAGCTCTGTGCCACGCTGCAATCCAGATTAGAGGCGATACCAAAGTACCGGGCAACTCACCATATACGCGTGAAAAAGTGACTTTTTTTACAACGTTTTTGAGGTTTTTTTTCAACACTTTGATCACTTTGAAAAAGATTTTTAGGGATCTTTCCCGAACGTCTTAGGCACTTTTTGACGTGTTTGGAGTACAATATAAGAGACATTATGCTGCTTTGTACATAGTTGTGTGTTTATAAATAAAGCTCTTTCTTTGAATAAACAGCTGTATGTTTATAAATAAACCTCTTTGTTTTCTCTTATATTCCTTGATGTTGTGAATAATGTAGTACATAGCACAATGACATTAATATATAAAAAATGATAACATAAATTATTTATTATTATTATTATTATTATTGGGGTTTACATTTATAATGAGCCAGGGTGCCCAATAACCCCCCTCTTTAGAGTAACGGCCCGACTTGAATTTACTCACTCGGTATTGGCTGAAGCCACTACTTTTAAACAAGAAAAATCCCTTGTGATTGGCTTGAAGTCATCTGCCAACCATTCACGGGGGATTTTACTTGTTTAAAAGTTGTGGCTTCAGCCAATACTGAGTGATTACATTCAAGTGGGCCATTACTCTAGTTTTGCTGCTATTCACATGCTAATTAGGCCAGAGACGCTCTAACTGGCCGGCAGAGGTTTCGCTGCTATTCATATGCTAATTAGAGGCATCGCACCCGCGCGGGGCTCTCCACCTACGTCATGGTTCGTTTATGACAATTTGTGACACAGACAAACGCGAAGCTCGCTGCTGGTAAATTGAGGAAAGCTGCCGAAAATTCGGGAGATTTTCGGGAGCCTACAGGCGCTTACGGGGACGAAAATCCCACTTTTCATGCAGTGTCACATTTTGGGGCTGTTTGCTGGACTTATCCTACTCCCAGAATAAAATGCATGTTTGAGCTGCCTTTATTCAAAAACACCTGGCCCTGACATATCTTAACACAAGGGGCTCCAACGTGGGCCCGCAGGCAGCAGGTAGCCTGCACAGAGTCTGTGAGGTGCCCGCCAAAGCACACTATATTAATAGTTTCAATTGTAATATTTATTACATGTTTTTATATTGGCTTGGCGACATAACCCAGTCAGAGGTAGAGCACGAGTCTTCACAGAATGCGAGTGTTAATGTTTTGTATGAATGAAGGCTGCACAACTCGAAAATACGGAACAAACGACGTCCTGTGTCGATTCAAATGACTTGCTTATTCTCAAATTCAGGACGACTTCAGAAATGTTTGGAAAATTGTAGCTTCCCATATGAAAAATAACTATATGGTTCATATACAACAAACATATATCTTTCTCCCTTAAAATGGTCAGAGGAACCTTCATTGTTTCATGTAAGTCCAATATGTGTCATATACAAAATCAGACCGATTATGGCCACCTTCATACTAAAAAGCACACATAAAACTTGTAAGGGACTTTTGGGTCATATATAAATATTGTAAGAAATCTTATATGAGTTCTATATGATAACAGTATGCAATGGTGTATGTTATAAGTAGAAAATATAGTAAATAACTGATATTCATATACAAATCATTTAAAGATCTTATATTGAATCACATGCTAGTTAAATTAAAGTCATACAGGATTCATTCACATTTTGTTTAATTTGTTTACATGTTTTTTATAAACATTTTATAGGTTTTGATTAGGAAAATGTATGTGCCTGCTCTTCGAGCTTTATAAGTTTTCACCTAATTATATATTTATATACATATTACAGCACTAATATTACTATATATCTACATATAAGCATTACAGATGATTTCAGTCAGTTTTACAATTTACTGATCATATATGATTTAAGTCAATGACTTGGAACAAATTTGCGATGGAAATACTTTTTTATTTTTAACACAAATAAAGTGACACAATCAAATTATACTCCACATAAGTAATTTTATATGACAACTTATGAACTGAACTCCTTGCTCAGGAAAAACAGAACAAACATTTAACAACAGAACACCCCAAACACACTGTCATGGCCATTAGTCATCATAGAGCATTAAGGTTTCAGAATCTTTTTTAGTTTTCTTTTTCGCTCTAATTTCAGTAAGTTTGGCATTGATGGCTGCACCAATGCTGGAGGGCACCACATGAGGCCACTTTTGCAACGTTGCTTCTGTGAGACAAATAAATAAAAGGCAGAAAGCATTTAGAAAAAGCAACAGAAACATGTAATTATACCTCATAGTGCAGCAATATAATTTGGATAAAGATACTCGCTCTACATAACTACAACACTGGCGGCCAGTGACTTATTTTTCAAGGGCACACAATGCGAAGCTCATCACAACATGTACTGTATGTACCCCATCAAGTGTGTGGCTCTTCATGTCAATTATGTGTTTGGTGCGTCATGTAAACTTATGTGAATCACACATGATGTCAAAATACATGCCTGCTGCAGATGCTTTGAAGGGGTTTATGACAAAAGAGACGCTCACGTTTGCCAGATAGTCGCTAAATCTTGTGTATAATTAAAGTTTAGTGTTAATTTAATGTCTTGCAAGTATTTTTTTGTGAACATGTCTCTTTTATCATAAAACCTCTTGACGGCTGTGAAGCAGGCACGTATTTTGACAATACGCATGATGCACTTAGGTTCACATGATGCACCAAACACACATTTTATATTTGCGGCCCTCAGAAGGGAAGTCACCGGCCGCCACTGAACTACAATTCTCTTAACTGATTTGAAACTTACTGTAGATGGCATCCACTTTTATTTTGTCAAGAGCCTGGCGTTGTGGCCCAGAATCCCTAGATGTTCCTCGAAGATTGCTGACAAGGAGCACATCAATTGGAAACACAGCTGTCAGGAGTGTTCTTACAAAACTGGAGGCAGAGTTTGCATTCTGAGCCACAGCCCAAGCCAGTCTGTCAACAAATACATTCGATCCAGGAGAAATTTCCACCTATATTAAGGAAGAGTACGAAAAAATGTATTATGTAGTGTTGCCAAGAGCTGCAATAGTTTTATATACATTACAGGGACAAAAGTTTTGAGAAGCCCACTTCTTATCAACATGTTTGACCACTTCTGTCATTAGAAATATGAAAGGGGTAGTTCACCCAAAAATTAAAAATCTGATGAACACGAAGATAGATATTTTGACAAACCATTCATGAGCACCATTTACTTTCTTATGCACTATTCGGACGGGATTAGTTTTCGAAACGACGTTTGAGTTTCAACGTGTCCCCCAGGACGTCTGTGATTTTATGTACCGATTCGGACGGGATTAAAATGATGCAGGCTATTCCAGAGATGGGAGTGTCTGTTTCATGCATTTGGGCGTTGCAGTACCACGTGCTCTGGATACGCGTGTTTGTAATGTTTAATATTTTGCTTTAAATGAAAAATTATGACAGAACATGTAATTTATTCATTTAATTTTAACAAATCAAAATAAAATATACAAATCCTACTAAAGTAACGTTAGCCTACGTGTTTTATATAACCGTCTGCTTATAATAAACACAAAGAAGTAATGATTAATAAAATGTAATATCTTTATTAATTAACATTACCATTCCGGAGCTGAACAACTTTGAACGGAGTTTCTTATAACGTTAATGATAATACAGTGGCCAGTCTTAACAGTGTATGATATTCAGTTCATCTTGATTTAATAATTTAATTTTGCCGAATGCGAAAAAACATTCATATCTGAATGAATGGGACTCAGGAAATACAATATACGCACATTAGTAATACCTTATATATCACGTTGGCCAAAACACGAAATGAACTGCGTTTTCTAAAGATATTGCGGGCAAACACAGACATTTGCATTCGGACGGGATTACATTTCTCAGAGGACCTCTGAGTTCGGCGAAAAACAGTCAGTAAATTGCTCTGGAATTCTTACAGAGGTCATGGCCGATTCGGACGGGATTAAAAACACAGAGGACCTCTGAGAAGCACGATTTTCTCAGAGGTCCCCCTGTAAAACTAATCCCGTCCGAATAGGGCTTTAGTATTCATTTATCCTACTGTAAAAGTCAATGGGGCCTCTGAACGGTTTGGTTGCAATTTGCAAACATTTACTAAGGTTTTTAACAACATGATAGTAAGTAAATGATGACAGAATTTTCAACAAAATAGACCCAAACATCTTTATGTGAATGTCCTAAAACTTTTGTCTATATAGTGCAGATGCTGAATACCAAATGGTTTATTGAAAAGTGCAGACTTCGTTGACTAGAAAATGTAGTACAATACCTGTTCTGTGGATACTGCTTTTGGTGGGGAGAGCTCTGTAACACTCAGTGGGAAACCTTTTCCACCTTCCAAGTCAGAGCTGGCTGACGACGTTGATGGACACTGAGACTTTAGGGCCATCTTCACTTCAGTGATCAGATTTGGAAGCTCTAGCAACAAACAAACAAAAAAGACATGATAAAGCAATCTCTAATACCTTTTAACCTACTCAACTGCCTAAGTGTAATATGATCATGTAAGCTGATGAAGTCAGTGTTGTGTTTCGCAAAGTCATGCCAAATGTTACAGAGGATGAATAAGTTTTAGGTATCTTGTAATATATTTGATAGTAATCCAATTACCAATAATTATTATTATTACCCATTATTAAGTTATTGATATCAACATATCAAGATAAATAATGATATTGAAACCAAATGGCAAATTAACAATAATTTAAAGTCCCTGTAAAGTCTGATATTAAATGTTTTCAGAATTTGTCATACCACAGAAAATGTGTTATTAACCACCCAGCCAAATCTAAATGATGGGAAAAAGTAAATAAAACATCAAAATCCAGTGCATCAGCCACCACTGAGCCACCATTTTAGTGTCACCTAAAAAAACTGAACTCATAAATGGTGAAAAACTGTTTAACAATCTAACTCTGCAATTCAGTAGTACATAGTTTACAGTTTGTGGCATGTTTCAGCAATACATTTCTAACAATTATAATGTGTTTAGAATTTGTTTTTTATTGAATTTACAGGGACTTTAAAAGTGTAAAGTGCAAATGCAATGAAACCACCACATGTTGTTAGCTGACTGCTGATTTAGCACACCAGTAAAATAATTGTAATACATGCCTCTGATCAGCATTGTTCTTAATCTTTCATTGTCATTTCTCAATTTTTGGTTTTCTTCCTCCATTTCTTTTAGCCTCTTCTGAGTTTCTGTCAAGGTTGGGGCTTGATACTCATCAATAACCATTTGGGCAACATTTCTCTGTGATTTGGTAATCACTGTCTTCTTCTTTTGTGTCTGTCAAAGAACAACAAAAAAGAGAGTGAGATGAAATGTATTTGTCTTCTTAGAAAGATATTTGTCTTTATCTCTATAAATATAAACAGATTGACTTAAAATGATTGTATATTATAGGATACTAGTGATAGAATCTGAAGTGGAAAAGAAGGAAGGCCAATCTCAAAAGGAGATCCTTATACAAATTATGAGCATAGGCAGGTGCAGAAACAATAAAGTTGATTTGTTGTACTGACTTGTATACTTACCTGGCATTTTGCTTTTTTGTTACGGCTTGTTCTTAATAACAATATGACTTGGGTTTGAAAATACAAATATTTTATGGCCAGTGCCCGGTTGCATGAAACTCCTTAAGTGAGGGTTTCCCTGAGGGAGAAAAAATCCCTGAGGTAAAGGATTTATTTAAGAGCGTTGCAACAAAGGTCTTAACTGTCACCCTTACCTAAGTGTTGATACTAAGTATTTTACGATAGTCTCTGCCAAAACACGGCAGCGGAGAAGCAGTTGCTACGGTTACAAAATCTCACAGCGTAAACAAATCAACGCACGCAGCTCAACAGACGGCGAATTTGTGTACAATGAAACATCGCAAATAACAGACTGTAAAGTGCCGCATGCATGAATACTCAAAGTAATTCAAACTGGAAACACTTTATTTTGACGGACGATCAAACCGCCATTCTTTTGATAAATGCGCATCACTTTTCTCTAGGGATTATTTCGATTGTTAGAAATGCGCGTTTGTGCTTCATTTTCTTAAAAAAAAAACATAAAATCAGCCATCGCGTGTGACGTTAAGGGACCTGTTTTAGTCCCTTAAGTTTTTAAGGGAAAATGGGACTTAAGGACTTTGTAGCAACGCATAGCAGAACTTAAGGTAATACTTTAGCATTCAAGGGTAAATACTTATTGACAGCCTTAAGGTTCACTTAAGGGTTTTTCTTGCAACCCATTTTTTATTAAGGGTACCCTTAACCTTATATTTAAGGGATTTCTTAGCTTAAGGACTTTCATGCAACCGGGCACTGGTTTCACAGACAAGTCTTAAAGGGGCAGTTCAACCAAACATTAAAATTCTGTCATCATTTACTCACCCTCATGTTGTTCTAAACCTATATAAATATCTTTGTTATGGTGAACAAAAAAGAATATAATTTGAAAAATGTTTGTAAATAAACAGATCTGGGGACCATTGACTTGTCTAGTAGGAAAATGTAACCCTATGGAAGTCAGTGGTGCCCCAGATTGATTACCAATATTTATTAAAATATCATTATTTGTGTTTAGCATAACAAAGATATTTATACAGGTTTAGAACAACATAATCGTAAGGACGGTTTCACATGTGGTGCGATTGCCTGGTCCGAACCCGAGTTCAATTGCTCCCCCTCACCATGCCCCCCATGGACTGTGTTCACATATTATTTTTGCATCCGAACCGCGGTACGCTTGCATCATCAAGCTGCAGCCGGCGCGTTCTCATGTTGCTTGGCAACCGCTGTAAACAAGAAGACGACAAGCGTGATTGACGAACTGCAAGCAGAGAGATGATTTCTGAATGCCTCCGCAAAAATTGACGTCGGCGGACAGACCGTTGTCATCGAAACGACTTAAGTATGTTTGCGGCAGACAGACGAAAGTGCGTTTCTGTATTATTTCTTTGAATAATAAAGAAATAAGAAAAATAAGAAAAAAACTCAAGCAAGCATTTTATGCATTTTGTTGTCAAGGTAAGTGCACGCACACAAACGTCTGTTTTGGTGGGACATTCCATATAATACGTAATTAACAGTGGTTCACTTCTGCGATTTGGTACGATTGCGCTCACATTAGCAGCGAACCGATCTGGAGTTCACATGAAACGAACCCCAGACCACCCTTTTTAAGCGGACTCGAGTATGTTTCGCGGGTGCGCACCCGAGTTCCGAAGACAGCGTTCACATCATCCAAATGTACCGAACTCTGATGTCAATCAAACCTGGGTGCGCACCAAAAGTGCTAATGTGAAAACGCCCTTAGTCTAGTCCCAGAATAAAATGTATGTTTTAAGTGTTCACCTAAAATATCTTGCACTGACATGTCAAATCTATCAGTGTAATTGTTTTGTTGCAAGTTGCAAACCAGTTAAGTTTTTGTAAGGCACATTTCTAAAAAAAAAAAAAAAAAGTAGATAGTCAAATATAACTAAGGCCTAGTCCTGACTTAAAGGCGCTCTATGCATTTTCGGTGTTTTTGTCAAACAGCGACCACTAGGGTCGCTGGAGAATACTTGCAACTGTCGTAATTTCCCACTCTAGTACACCTCCGAAGATAATGACCAGGTAATGTTTCACAATTTCATATAAATATTACGCTACTGCATAGTCTACTAAACTACAGATGATGGTAATAGGATAATAAGAAGTTTATTCCAAGTGTAGAGTGCATATAATAATAAAGTACCGCGTTTGCTAGCTTATAACGTTTTTACATGATTGCAGCTAAATGACAATGGTCTATAGTCTATGTCTACTGTATCATTTCATTTGTGTTCTTGTAAACATTACAAAATGCCATGACAAAGTTAATTGTGCAGGTTGCATTATTTCATAACATTGGCCGTTATAATGTCACTATACATGATTATTGCTATTTATCATAATAGTTTGCAAATTGTGCATGTTTACACTATTTACAACCTCTAGGCTTATTTATGTCCTTATAATTATGTAAGATATTGACTGTTGTCATGATAATCGCATGACATACTACAAGCAAGTGCAACAACATACAACATAGACCGCAAACAAGTTTACAAATAAGAGATTTACTTACTAGTCCATCAACAAGATCGCCAGATCAGCATCCCTGTTGCATCCAGTGCTGTCTTTTAACTCATGCCAAAGAGTAAAAACCTGACGGTTCCTAACGCGGTCAGATTTTCTTTTCCTACTCTCTTCCGAACGCGCTTTCTTAAAGGACCGGTGAATCAAATACTCAATTTTAACTTGATAATTTGTTATATAAGAGGTCATCATACTTAAATGAACATCATGCAAGTTTCAGAACTGAAAACATCTGTGCTACTGAAATATAACAGTTTTTGGCACCAAGCTAGTATTACAAGGGAGTGTGGAATTTGGAAAAGTATGACGTCAAAGTAGAATTGAAGCACCTCCCATAGCCAAATACAACCACCACTTTTGTAGCCCCGCCCACAGCTTCGCGTGACACACGTGTTTCTCAACAAGTAAACATGTCTTTAAAGATTGACAAATGTAACCAAAATGACATTTAAATAAAAACATTTCTGAGAGACTTTTATTTTGACGCGGTGATCTGTTATGATAGACAAACCATGGAAACGCATTTTCGGTTGTGGAAGAACCGCGTGGGAACAACACAGAAGCTAAATACTTTAATTCGGAGGCTTGGAACATAACATTAGGAATGCGTGGTTAAAGTTTGCTTTTGAAGAAGTTCCAGCTCGTGTTGGGAGTGTTTGTTAACTTTGTGTACACAGATTCATTTGTAAAGAAGTCGATGCTGGATTTGCAGAGAGACTGTGATTAAAAGCACCACTTATATTGGATCTCACAACAATGACACAGCTGCAGTATACACAGTAAGACATTTTACTTTATTTAAGTTACTGCATTTCACTATTGCTTTGTTAGAAGAGATTGCTTGATATGTCCTGTTGTAACATCCGTGTCTAAACACGTTTGTTTGACTGTTTTAATTTACTAAAAACATTAATCGATTAATAAAGGTGCAACACTTAACAATACGACTGTAATTTAAAGGTAGAAATATACAAAGGTAGTGATAAGGAAGGATTTATCAGCCGCAGTTTAGATTCTGATGCCCGCTTACTGTGTTGTATACGGTAATTTAGGCGATTTGCGTTTGAAAGGTCAAACACTCAACAAAGCTTTTTTTTATAATATATCTGTGGTATGTAACATTACGTGAATGTAAAAGCAACATCACAAGCACAATAGAAATATACAAAGTTATTGATAAGGATTTATCAGCCGCAGTTTTGATTCTGATGCGCGCTTACTGTGTTGTATACGGTAATTTAGTCACGTCGAGTTTTGTTTCCACTTTAATATACTTATTGTCATTTATGTGTATCATCTTTAGCACCCAGAATCTTTTGTGGCTCAAACATATTTGTGTTCGGCTGCTATTTTTATCACATTAATGTTTATAAAACATTTCCCCACGTGTAATGACGGAGGAATGAAGCTATCCAATCATAGCAGTGGGCGTTTATGTCCAGGTCTTCAATGCGGCCCGCCCCTTCAAACGAACCATTTCTTCAGAGAGCCACTAATCCATGTTACAAAATAGCCTATTACTTATTGCTTTTGATGTTTTTGAATGTAAAAACCACGCGAACATCATAAGTAGACATCAGACAACAGTATAAAACAATAAAATCGACAAATTCACCGCCCCTTTAACTTTTAAATCTTTTAGCCTCACGTCTCAAATTCACAAGTGCAGTTGTTGTTATAGGCTTGATCGACTTCATGCGGCGCTGCAAGAACCAACAGCCGGATGACGTCAAAGTGCCGTCTCGAATCATTCTTGCGTTACTTTGACGTCAGCCAGAGATGGGGACTCGAGTTTGAGAATCGGACTCGAGTGCGACTTAAGTCGCACACACAGTGACTTCAGACTCGACTTGAGACTCGACCCTCAAAGACTTCAGACTCGACTCGGACTCGAGCCGCGTGACTCGTGAACAATGTTTATTTTTAGAAAACGTCTGATGAGCTCGCTGACACTGTCATACCCCTCCCTCCGTTACCTACAACCTGCCCACGACGTCACACGTGACGTATCTGCTCTGCGCGCGCGGCCGCAAACATACATGTCAACTGCACCGCTGCTGCTGTGCCATTCATCTGAAGCTTTGGGTAGTGCTGTGACGGATCCGCGGTTCGGCTTGCATGCGATTCGTGGATTAATATGCAATTTAAATAGGGTAAGATTATCATTAACGTGTTTCTAAGGCTTGCAATTGTTTAAATGGTTAAACAATTTAACCGCAAAAAGGTGCTAAAGTGAGCAGATTTCTGTAGGCACATGCGTTTAAATGTGTCGGTCCAGCTCCAGTCAGGTCCAGAGTTGCGCTACTTTGTGTCATACTGTAGTGTAGTCTATTAACATACATTTGCTGAATAGACCAATAAAAAACAATGTAACATTTTATTGTGAAGCGACTGCTGTATCTTCTTCCTGAAGCGCTGTTTGGAATTCACTCTCTGCCTGTGTTTGAGCACGCGTTTAAGTGCCCTCAGTAGTGCACATACAGAGAGAAGTGTTTCAAAAGTTAAGCCAAAATAAAGTCTTTCTTTATTTGACAGGGAACATACACACAAAATGATCTCACAGTATTCTTTTTCTAATAAAAACATTTTTGTTTATGTCTTAAGAAATCAGTCAGAAACCAGTCTGGGCTTATTTGTGTTTAATAAAGAGACAGTAACCTCAATTAACCTACTTAAGTCTGTGTCATTTATGTTAATCAAACAACCCAAGACAAACAGAAAATCCCTTCTATTGCTCAAAAATAATAATAATAATATTTCATTTGTACAATAAAGACAGTGTTATTATCCATTTAATTTAATTTCTCTACCTAATGCTAATTTTAGACCTTACTTAATGTGCAACTTTGTTCTTTTTTATAAATGTTTATAATTTCTTTATTTGTTATTAGAGTTTTACTTTATTAGAGACTTGAGACTTGACTTGGACTCGAGCCCAGAGACTTGAGACTTGACTTGGACTCGAGCTCAAAGACTTCAGACTTGACTCGGACTCGAGCTCAGAGACTTCAGACTTGACTCGAGCTCAGAGACTTGTGAGCATCTCTGACGTCAGCTGGCGGTCGGTTCTTGCAGTGCCGCATGAAGTCGATCAAGCCTATAACAACAACTGCACTTGTTGTGACGTGTGTGACGTCGTTGCCGTAAAGCAATTCGTGATTCTCGAAAGATTTGTCAGGGGCGGTTATCTCAAGCTTGCATTGCTGGTTTTGCTAGCGCCGTCCTCCCCGAGTTTCAACAGGAGGATGATTCGCCCTACTATGACTCTGTTTACCACCGAAATAACTTTGAAGCTGTTATATTAAGGTAAAATAACTGCATAGTGTGTCTTTAATCTAAGTCCTGTTTGTGAAACCAGGCCCAGACGTATTACATCTTATTTTATCTTACCAGTGTGTTCTCAGCATCAGTTTCATCTGAATCTGTATATCTTGATGGTGGGACTGTGGTCCTTTTCTTAGGCAGTGGCCTGTCCATTTCATCAGAGTCCAACCGCAGGAATTCCTTAATCTTTGCATTAGTTTGAAATCGATTGTCTGAAAAATAGTTAAAAGTTGATGAGAGATCAGATTAAGGCACTTTACAGCCAAACCTATTTGAAACTGAGGTTACTTAGTTGCTATTGTAAATATTATTTGTTAATGGTATATAGTTATACATCACAACAGCTTAACATTATTGTTATTGGACCTGACACTGTAAAAACAAAATCCATTAGAGGTTTACTTACTGCTCACAAACTTGATAGAGGCAGCGTACACTGGCCAGCCATGTTTTGGCTTTTTCCCCTTCTGCCATTCCACAGCAACTGAATAGTCAGTTTGTGGGTATCCATCCTCATCCATCTTGGTGTCATCATATTTGCGTATGGCATCGGTTTTCACCTCGCTATACATCCCAGCATCCTCCCCACTGACAACTTTCTCATCGCCTTGGTAATTGCAAAGATTGTGGCTTTCAGTCCATTTAGATTACAGCAATACGCTGTTTCATTAGATTCCACATAAAAATGTCACATTTGTTGTCTTGTGAGTCTGACTGCAACACGTGATTTTTGCTTTGTAATTAACAGTTAATATAGACACAACACGTTAATCTGATTAATTAGTTTTGAAAAATAACGCGATTAAAATATTTTAACGGTTCACTAAGATACGTTACTTGACATAGCTCTAGAGATACTACACAAAAAACTAGCCTAGTTAATGGTATAATCCAAACACAACACATTTTAACAATCCTAGCACAGTTTGCTATAAATGCACAAACCTTAATCAACTCCGCTGCCCGAGTAAGTCAATCTTTACAACAAATGAATTTTTATATTACCTTAGTGACGTTGCTGAAGAAATGCGCGCAGCACTGATGAAAAAAAAATCGTCCCGTTTTACCGCTCTCTGTGCTTGTCCATGTAATCTGGCTTTTCATTGGATCCCGCGATGCATTTCAAACATCGACCAATCGGCGCATTTAATAGTTTATTTTTCCGAACGTCATTCGCTTGCATACATAAGGGTTCACTGTTTTTTTTTAAGTAACACACTACGCAGCGCAGCAGCTAGAATGCCGAAACGAAAATTGTATTGCTTTCACAGTTTCCAAGGAGAAGAAAGAAAGATTCCTCATCGTACTCGGACCAGGTGGAAAAAAAGGTACACTTTTTTGTATTTCATAATGGTTCTCACCAATGAGGGTCGGCAGATATTAAAAAATACGTAAACTATTATTTTTTACTCATTTTGTTTTTCCATTACTATTTGTAACACACGTACTGTAAATACAGTGTGGATCATAAAGGCAGTTTACATTAGCTGTTTTGTAAAATATGCAAATAATTAATATGTGCAATATTTTATTTCTTAATAAAATTGTGGCTGTGTTGTTGCATTGTTGTTTATGGTCAGGTAATATCAGGAATTGGATACATATAGTTTAAGAATCATGCTTATTATAAGAATCACTATTACTTTAAAAAAATAATGTTATATCCACTCCAGACACTAATGGAAATATAAGCACAGCAGCAATTGCAAATATATATATATATATATATATATATATATATATATATATATATATATATATATATATATATATATTAGTATTATATCTGTCAGAGACTAAAAAAAGGTTGAGAACTGATCTATTTTTAGACTAATGAATATTATGGAGCTGTGAAGCTATCACTCTTATAATGTTTTGTCTGAAACTGCAGGAAAATTGAAAAATATCTACATGACTTAGAAGGGGAAACTTTCCAGAGTGCCAATAATAATGTAAGTCCTCCTAAGATAAGTCAGACATTTACAATACAAAGGAAAGTGGGGATTGGTGTATTGTAAATTGATGTGATGAAATGGAAGTTTTATTAGGCAACATTGAATGGTTTCTAATCTTTGGAAAATAAACTAGTCAACTTTATCTACCTTTAAATGGCATGTTCAGTTGTTTCTCTCCTTTGTGTATTTCGTTTTGGCCTGGCTTAGGATGATGTTTTGCACTCACCAATAAGCACTGAAGAATCCACCCCCACAGATACAGGCCTCCAGGTAGATATTAGGCTTCGTTCATACTGCAGGGCTTAATGCTCAATTCCGATTTTTTGAAAAAATTAGATTTTTTTGCAAGGCCGTTCACATTTCCAATAAAATGCGACCTTTTGTGATCTCCTGTGTGAACGTGAAATGACCCAGAAGTGACCCGCATGCGCATAAGAGTACTCCACGGTCAAGGACATCACTTGTAAGCTAACGTTAAACATGGATGTCAACAACGGTGTAGTCAACAGTGGAGCTCTTTTTGCAATATTAAAGTTATTTTCCCAACGGAGCCAGCACAATTACAATCTTCTGTTTTTTTATGTAAAATGTAAGGTAACATTTGTTTAATTATTCCTCGTATCATTTTAAAGCCACGATCTACAGAACATCACACAAAAAACATTTTGATAACTACACCTAAAAAAAATAAAGGAGATCCTGCCTTGGAAACTCCGGCTACAATTCAGTGTTTTTATATAATTTGGAGATTTAGCGCGTCAAAGTAGTCATGACAAAAAAAACGACAATGAGAAATGAAAAATAATTTGTGTTTGTTACTGTAAATGATAAAAACTAAGCTTTATATACATACAATTCATTAAACGTTAATTTATAACAAGAAAAACACTGAAATTAATGATTTTATAGACACTACGCGTTATTATTTAGCATAGAAATACCTGCTTGCTTTGACTTTGATCATCTCTGTATTCACTTTAGATACAGAAAGACCTGATGAAATTATTTATTTCAGGAATCTCTTTGCTATCATTTGAAAGTGAACACACGAAGACAGTCGTGTCAGGCATAAATATAGGTTTGGTGCAGATATTTTCCGTTTCAGCACCGAAATTTAAATAAACGGCTTACCTGTTTTGTAGTTTAACTTTTGACAAAATAACCAGTTTGTTTTAAATACATTTTAAAAACTTATACCCGTCGAAAAACATCCGTTTTTTAATGTTTAGTTTGATGAACTCCTAAATATGAGACGAAGAGCACCTAGCACGTTCGGCTAAATTGCATGCGCAAGCATGGCCAGCACGCAATAGCGCAACATCGATACAGTACAACGAAACGCAATCCAAAATTTACAGACTTAAATTAGATCAGAATTTACGTTTACTATAAATACAATTTTTTTATAAAATAAGGTTAGAAGTAACAAAGTGCAGAACAAATGTGCAAAATGCCTCAAGTGCACGGAAACAAAACACAAGCCAAATAGATAAATCAAATAACCCAGAGTGATTTATAAATAAAATAAAGAAATTATTAAAAGAACGAAAGTATAGCCAGAATTGCCAGCTTTGTCTTTTAAATGTAGAAACAAAGAGGCAATGGTTTATAAACATAGAAACCTCTTATGGACGTGTCGACCGGTCACAGGGGTTGTTGGATTTATAAACGCATTTTAAAAATATTTATTGAAAGCTGCTACTTCACATATTATTCGCAGCATTATAATAATATGCTATATTAATATATTTGGAGAACGCTGTTATATGTGAAATCATATAACGTGTGCACCCATACGGCCAAAATTTAATGATGTGGAGCAGTGTCGCCCATGGTTGTTGTTTATCTTATCGTTCTTGCCTACTTCAATGCAGAATTATGACGTTTGTAGCGTATCAGTGACGTACGGGTCGGATCCATGTGGCCTGGCCGTTCAGACGAAGGTCGCATTTCAAAAGATCGGATACGTATCGGATTCAGGACCACATACCCAAGTGGCCTGGGTCACATTTGAAAAGATCGGATCTGTGTCGTTCAGACTGTCATGAAAAGATCAGATACAGGTCGCATAGGGGCAAAAAAATCGGAATTGGGTCGTTTCAGACTGCAGTATGAACGTAGCCTTATTAGTGTGAATGTTACTAATCTGTTGATATAGGCCTATTGTTTATTTTATAGAAAAAATATATATTGAATTGAATAATGCTAAGTCAGTACAAACAGGTGAAAGTTTTGTTTAAACGTCCTCCAGCTGTCACTAAGGCATTTGGATACTAAGGATTACAGTACCAAAGGGTATTCATTTTAACTTTATAAGCTGAAGTATTACCTTTTTAGAATGTGACACACCTCCCCAAAAGAAAAGAACCATCACAAACATCCGACATTAATGTGAGATTTTTTTATTTGAAAAGAATAAACACATAATACTTGAATTTGTATTTCTTAAGTAACATTATTTTTCATATTTATTAGTTCATTTTGTCCCCTCATCCAGGTCAGTCTACCAGAAACCAGTTGGCTGAACATCCTTGCTTTTTCCCTGAAGCACAATGTAACCGGGGCTTTAATGGGGGACCTGCTGAAGCTGTTAAGGTTGTGTAGTTGTGATGCTGCAAGTATACCACATAGCAAGTACATGCTAGAGAAGGCATTTGAACATTTTGTAGACAAGTCAGAATATCATCATTATTGTGGTTTTTGCAGCTCTTATATTGGCAAATCAATGTCTAAAGACAGTGAATTAAAATGTCAGATTTGCTCATCAACCCAAACCATTAGACAAAGTTTAGAGTTGGGTAATTTTTTCAGCTTAAGGCTCTTTTGGAAAATGAACCTATCACAAATGATTACACTGAGCAAACCAGAGATGGAATAACAGATATATCTGATGGGAAGTTGTACAAATATCTGAAATCAGTTAGCAATTCTTTCTTTTCCCTTTCATTCAATTGTGACGGAGTACCTGTGTTCCAGTCATCTAAATTTAGCATCTGGCCCTTACTATGCTCTGTTAATGAAGTACCCCCAGAAGGAAGAGACAAAAATGTCATACTATGTGCCTTATGGTTTGGGTCATCTAAACCACTAATGGCTAGCTTCCTCAAACCTTTTGTGGAGGAATGCAAAAGTCTTGGACAAACAGGTCTTCAGTGGCAGGATCCGGTAGAACACACAGTCAAAACAGCAAAGGTCTATGCATTATGTTCCATATGTGATGCTGTTGCACGACCTTTACTGCAAAATTTTAAACAGTTTAATGGTGAGTATGGATGTGGGTACTGTCTTCATCCAGGTGTTCAAGTGAGAAAAGGCAACAGGACTGTGCGAGTGTATCCTTGTTTGGAGGAGATGCCAGACCTTAGAGATCATGACACAACTGTGAAAATAGGTGAGATTGCCAAAAGTAATAAACAGACTGTTTTGGGCATTAAAGGGCAATCTCCGATTGTGGACTTGCCCAATTTTGACCTGATCAATGGCATGGTCCCTGATTACATGCATTGTGTGTTGCTGGGGGTTTGCCGGCAAATAGCCACTTTATGGTTTGATTCCAAAAGCTACAGTAAACCATGGTATATTGGTTTAAACACTGCAAGAGTGGATGGAAATCTATTAGCAATTAAGCCTCCAAGCAGTTTTTCCCGGATTCCACGGTCTATTGCTGAGCGTAGGTTTTGGAAAGCTCATGAATGGCAAAACTGGCTTTTATACTTCAGTTTGCCAGTTCTGAAAGGAATACTTCCAAGCAAGTACCTTTGCCACTGGGCTTTACTTGTGGAGGGTGTGAGCATTTTGCTAGGTTCAGACCTTAGTCAACAGGATATTGACCATGCTCATGATGCTCTTGAGATCTATGTTCAATCAGTTCAGTCTTTGTATGGTGAAGATCAGATGACCTACAATATGCATGCACTCCTGCATTTGGCTAAGAGCGTTGATAATTTGGGTCCTCTCTGGGCCCAGTCTGCTTTCATGTTTGAGAGCTATAATGACTACTTGCTCAAGCAAGTCAAAAGCAGTAATGCAGTGCCTCAGCAACTCTGCAAAAGAGTTGCATGGTCTCGGGCATTACCACGCATCGCTAAGGCCTGCTTATCTAATGATGTCTCACCTGAAATGAAATCATTCTACACAGAAATGACCTCCAGTGAACATCATGTAAGGAACTATGCTAGATTTGACAGGGTGACTGCACTTGGAGTGCCAAAGATTAGACCAGTGTCTGAAAATGATATGAATGCATTGCATGCATTGCTAGATGTACCTAGGACAGCTATTGGCAAGTACTATAACAGAGTAGTTGTGAATGGAGAGGTCATTCACAGCCAAACATACACAAAAACAAAGAAAAGAAACAACTCTGTTGTGATATTGAAAGATGGCAGTGTTTTCAAGATTTCATACTTTCTCAGTGTCAGTGATGACCAACATCACCTTTATGCAGTTGGCAAATTTGGAAATTGTGCAGTGCAGAAGCTGGTTAGAGGATGTACTGTCAAAATATCACTGAACTTTATGAGGACTGTTCATTTTCCTACAGGATTTGAAAGAGCAGTTGACAGCAATGACATTATGAGACCATGTGTTTTTAATTGTGATCAGTCCGGGCCTGTTGTTTGTGAACAAATCAGAACATATTACTGCAAATAAACAAAGGTGAGTTAAAGGGACATTCCATGTTTTAAAAAAATATTCTCATTTTCCAGCTCACCTCAAGTTAAACATTTGATTTTTACCGTTTTGGAATCCATTCAGCTGATCTCCAGGTCTGGAGCTACCACTTTTAGCATAGCTTAGCACAATCCATTGAATCTGATTAGACCATTAGCATCACAATAAAGAATAACCAAAGAGTTTCAATATTTTTCCTATTTAAAACTTGACACTTCTGTAGTTACATCATGTACTAAGACCGACAGAAAATTAAAAGTTGCGATTTTCTAGGCAGATATGTTTAGGACTATACTCTAATTCTGGCGTAATAATCAAGGACTTTGCAGCTGTAACATGGCTGCAGGAGGTGCAATGATATTACGCAGCAGCCGAAAATAGTCCCCTTAGTAACTTTCAATGGCAGGGGACTATTTTCGGGCAGTTCATAATATCAATATGCCAGCTGCAGCCATGTTACAGCTGCAAAGTCCTTGATTATTACGCCAGAATGAGATTATAGTTCCTAGTCATATCGCAACTTTTAATTTTTTGTCGGACTTAGTACACATATGTCACTACAGAAGGGTCAAGTATTAAATTGGAAAAATATTGAAACTCTTCAGTTATTTTTTATTGCAGTGCTAATGGACTAATCAGATTTAATGGATTATGCTAAGCTATGCTAAAAGTCATGGTGCCAGACCCAGAGATCAGCTGAATGCATTCAAAAATGGTAAAAATCAAATGTTTAACTCTAGGGGAGCTGGAAAATGAGCTGGAATATTTTTTGAAAAAGTGGAATGTCCCTTTAAATATGTTTTAAGACCACTGATAAATTTTTTTCAACATTTTAAATCTAAGTCATAATTTATATGTGACATGTTGGCGGTGATAAACATAAGCATAACTTTTTTGTTTTTATATTTGTATGTTAAGAACAGAAATACTAAACAAAGTACTGTAATAAAGTTAAAAAAAAATGTAAAAGTGATATAGGGTTTGAAAGGAAAACAATGTTGATGTATGAAATATGCAACTGTATCTTGTAGAATACACTAAATGATTTGTTTTATCTAAAGTTGAAACTCTACTTTGATTGATAGGCATAGGGCTCTATTTAGGACAATAACTTACAGCCTGTGATGGAAACCATAGTAACAACGATGGATGTTTTTAATAAGTAGTGCATTAATTTGTGTCTTTCTTTTAAGCTGTTGTCTCAGATGTCAATAAGACTTTATTGTCATGAAACCTGATGTTCTCTGAATTAATGTTAAACTGTGTGGCAAATTTTTCTTTCTTCTTTTTTATGTTTAACCAAAGCTTTTCACACCTCATGCAGGAGTTGCTTATGCCTATACATGCTGTGTGCTGTTACATACTTTTGTTATTTACATAACTATCTCACTGTATGTCAGAAAACATTCTTGCAAGAATAAAAACTCAAAGAGAATTCTCTGTGTTGATTTTCACTTCAGCCTCACATTAAATCTATGGATTTCCACAACAAGCCTTATACTAATTAACTGCACTGTTTTATACATGTCTTAAGAGATATGGTGGACATGCATAAATTAGCATTATTTCCTTATGTTCTTACAGCATGAAAATACATAAGGCTTAAGTTGTATATAGGACATATATGATTGAAAGTACATTAACATTATGCAATTTGTATATGTGATTTTGCAGCATATATGTTCCTTACAGTATTTTGTTGGAACAGATAAGAATCATGGATGTTTTTAGTAAAACATTTCCATATGGGTTGTGTGGAAGCTACCTCACTACTTGGTCAAAGAAGAGCTTAGCTACTGAAAAGCTATTTGATTTAGAAAGCAGCTAAGCTACCGCCAAGCTTCTGAAAAATGTAGTTACAGGGTTCCCGCGGGGTCTTAAAAAGCCTTAAAAGCATTGAATTTATGAATTTGGAAATAATACCTTAAAAAGACTTTAAAAAGTCTTAAATTTTGATGTCTTGGTCTTAAAAATTGTGCTGTATGTAACTTCTCCATATTGTATTTTTCCTTAAAAGTTTCTTTGTCAACCACATTTTGATTAAATCAGGGATGCAAACCCATCGCTTTTCGGCGCCTGCGGCTTTTTATTATTAATGGCATTTTGGTTGCAAGCACATCGTGTCTCTCCCGATGAGTCTGCTGTTTCTCGATGAATTGGGTGCGACATGAAGCGAGTTCAGCGTCACATGTTTCTGAACTTCAGCAGAGTTGTATGCATAGAGGTTTTCACGGAGGACCGGGTCCGATTAACATTATGTGTAAAACCCGAGGCGATCTGAAAACGGCCGTGATCAGAATCAGTCAGCGCTAAAGTTCACGTGCAGTTTCAAGCTGCATGCCTCCGTTTCTATTGCGATAACAACTGGCTTGGTTTGAAAGTCGCGACCACGCGCTGCAGTTTCTTTCTCCGTCCCTTTGTTTAATAATATTATTATTAATGAACCATCTTTTTATATCTAAAAAGTTTGCTCAAAGATCACAGAGATAGTAGCAAAAAAGAAATGTGAATGTCAAGCCCATTGCACGAGCAAAGCTCAAGCTGACTCTAGATATAAAAAACGCAAAGCTCTAATATAAAGTCACCAAACACTGGGACAGCAAGTAGACTTTTGAATCTAAAATAATAAGTGGATAAAGCTCTTTTAATCTGCAAGAGAGGAATCAAAAGAGGCACTTTTACTGCTTCTGCTCTATCTAAAAAGGAAAGAAAACTACATAAACCATAACACACCAATTACATTTATAATCTCTAGACCTGCACTTTCTATCATTAATATTAGGGGTGCAACGGGTCACAAAACTCACGGTTCGGATCACATTACGGATTTTGAGGCACGGATCGGATCATTTTTCGGATCAGCAAAAAAAAAGTATGGGAAAATTCTAATAACAAATCAAGAAATTACAAACATTTATAAAAAAAACAAGGTTGCACATTAAGTAAGGTCTAAAATCATTAGTTACAGAAATCAAATGAATAATAACACTGCATTTATTGTATTAATTAAATGTAATTATTATTTTTTTAAAGCTTCAGAAGTGATTTTCTCTTTGTCTTGGGTTGTTTGATTAACATTAATGACACAGACTTAAGTAGGTCAATTGAGCTTACTGTCTCTTTAAGACCAAATGTGCACAGACTGCATCTCTCTGTTTGTGCACTACCGAGTCCCCTTAAACGAGCGCACAGACACAGACAAAGGGTGAATTACAGACGGCGCAGCATTACAGTCGTCCCACATAAAAACGTTACGTTGTTTTTCATTGCTCTATTAGCCAAATGTATTTTAATACACTACAGTATGAGAGAGAGAGTAGCGCAACTCTCTGAAATTTAAACATCAAGAGTTCTGATCTTTGAAGGATGATTACGTCTGACTCGAGCTGGACCGGACGCATTTAACCGCACGCGTGCGTTTGTGCGTAAAGTAAACTGATCACTTTAGCGCCATTTTGCAGTTAAACTGTTTAAAATCACTTGAATGTTAACATTTGCAAACCTTTATAACACTTACAAATTATAAACTTTCCCTATTTAAATTTGCGTATTAATCCGCGAATCACATGCGAGCCGAACCGTGGGTCTTGATCCGTACGGATCACGGATCAACTGCGATCCGTTGCACCACTACTATACATATTATTGTATTCAAAAGAGTTTGATAAAAGGGGTCATCTACACAAGTATTGCTTGATATGTCAGTGCAAAAACAGTAAAGTGTTTTGTGATGCTTTGACAAACATTGTCAGCTTTGTTCATTTATGGTTGGGTTTATTAAATATAATGTGAAATTAATATAAATGAATGCAGCCAGATGGAAGGCCCTGGTTACGTTGCAGGAGGTGGCCAGGAAGAAGAGGAAGAAGGAGTAAAGCAAGAAGAAGTGCTAGATAGTTCAATAAGAGTTTTGGTTTAACATAAAAAAATGAAGTTGAATATTCCAAATTAATGTTGGCATCTTTTGATTTTCGAATTTCATTTTACTCTATATACCTAGTTTGGTAGGGATGGCAGGTGTCGGTGGCAATGTAGCCTAAGTATCTGGATATTTGCCTGGGTGCGAGGGCTTAGATTACCTTTCTCTTTTTTGAACGTATACATGTGTTTGCATCTCTGTTTGTTTAATAACGTAGTATAAATAAAGAGTGGCGGATCCAATAATTGAGAACGCAACACAGTCCCGGGTCACAGTACAAAATACTGTGAACACGTGATGCCTTCAGTAAATGAAGATCACCACAACCATAGACTGCAACACAACACAGCAACAGGCAGAAGCGGGGAAAATCAAAGAAAATCTCAGAAATTCCTTAACAACTTAACATTGTTTGGCAAACTTTCTTGTGGCCTACTGAAATTTTTTTTTTCACACCTGCTTGGCTTATCATCTTTTTACCCATTTCACATCGGAAAAATAAATGAACACAAGTTCAAGGATTTTAGTTTTTCTTTGCTGGTAGGGACGTGAAATGGGTATTAATTTTTTATATAAATGGTCTTAATAAGGTCTTAAAAGACTTGAATTTAACTTGAAGAAACCTGTAGGAACCCTGAGTTAAACTACTAGCTTCGCTACTTGTAATGAAGCTACTGCCCAGCACTGTATGTAAATATACAAACAGACAATGACGCCCCCCGCTGCACGTTAGAATCTCCGGAAAAACAAGCCTATTTCAACCACAAAATGTATGCTTTTAAATATACAAAAACTGCTATCTCAAACATGGAGAGGCTTCTTCGTGATCTCAACTAACAGATTCTGCAATAAAACGAAAATCACAAATTTTGAAAAAAAACTTTGTTTCTCATTTTCTAGAAACTTGTGCTGCCGACTTGTGACACCGGTTTCCGTGACGGGTCACGTTTGTGCTTTTTTCAGTTGCGTAAAAACATAATAATGGCAAAAGTCTCATAACACTGCATTCAGCACAAACTGGGCTACTATATTATATGATCAACATGTATGTACATGTTTGTATTTTTGAGACAAAATGTTTATGCGTGGTTTTTGAAAAAGCTGAATTTTTTAGTGACTGATATAAGTCCACAAAACTCATTCTTAAAATGTTTTCCCAAGACTTTTCTAAACAGGATCTAGTAGTCTAGAGTTTTTCTTTAAAATTATGTGAAAATCTACTCATTCACATAAAACAATATATTAATTTACAATTTCAAAGTCACTTTTTGGTTGAGAAGGCAATATGCAAGAAGGCAGGAAGCTCTTGAATAATCTCTCATTGACAGCTGAAGGAACAAAAGACTTGCATAATGAGCTGCATAATGAGACTTTAGGCAGGAATGTAAGACGACGCCATTATTGTTACGTGTTTTTTTATTGCTCAAAGAACCATACAAAAAATTAAACAATTTTCAAGATACAAATCTTAATAGTATTATATAATAATAATAATAATCTTTTATTAAGGACACTCTGTCTTGGTCCATAAAACAACAAACAACAGTTATACACACATAGACACATACAGTTACACTTACTCATGTACATATAAACTAAAACGCCAATGATTCCACATCCTTGAAAAAAACCTGACTGAACTCTGTGCCAGGTTCGTCAATAATAAAATGATACTGCTAGAAGAGTCCAATAATCTACATATACATTTATGCATAAAATTTCGTATTACAGCAGCACAGGTTGGCACACCAGCACTGACAAACATTTGACTTGCACTGTTCCATCGTGGAACATTCATCAGTAAACGCATTCCGTCATTATATGCAACATTTAGCCTCCGCATGCTTCTTTTCGTGTAATGTCGCCACAAATGGGCAGTATACATAGGGGTACAATACACTCTAAAAAGTATTGTTACGTGTTTATTTGTGAAAGCAACACAAAAGAAATGCCTTCCCATGCATGATCATGCGTTAAATAAACTTACTGTGCAAATATATATGCGAATAAACAAGGTTTTAAATGTGTTTAGGTTGGTCTTAATACCACAAAGTGCGTCAAATATGAGGAATTGTGTATTTCTGTGTGCGTTTGGCCGTCGACCGCGTCACACTGTCTGACGGAAGCACAAAGAAAACATTAGCGTCTAGAGATGACTTTAGTAACAGGCGCGAGTAAACAAGTAGATGTGATGTTTGCAATCGCATCTTTTATAAGAATACCACAAAGCGCATCAGATATGAGGCATCGTGTGTTTGTGTGTGCGTTTGGCCGTAGATTGCGTCATTGTCTGACAAAGCACAAACACTCGCATCTGTACATAACTTTAGTTACAGGTGCGTGTAAACAAGTAGATGTGATGTTTGCAATCGCATCTTTCATAAGAATATCACAAAGCGCGTCAAATATGAGGCATCGTGTGTTTGTGTGTGCGTTTGGACATTGATCGCGTTACACTGTCTGACGAAGAGATGGAGTCTTCATTGACTGTGGGGTTGACTAATCAATATTTATGATCTCTGCTCTTCTCTTCTCATTATAGATAATGGAGTAACAGGAGAAAGACGGTATGTCTCCATCTTCTTATACAGTTAACAACAAATGACAATATTTGTTTTCGATTACACTTACATCATTTAAAAGTAGACATTCCAAGCTTTATTTAGACATTTGTCTTTCGTTTGTCTGACAGGTATTTGTTAAGTTACAGTTAATTTTTCTGAGGTGTTTCTAAAAGGAACTGAATGCGCATCATGTTTAGTTTCTTAAATTTGCGAAAAGCACAACATTTTGTTTTTATTGGGAGTGGACACAAGAAACTAGACTAACGTTTCAAATGATGTATAAATCATATCTGTATGCCAAAAATCAGCACATTAATTTAAGTCTCTTGAGATTGAGTTACGCGACCCCAAAGAGTTAAAGATGAACACTTTACTTTTCCTCATTGCCCAGATATAACTGAAGATCTTCCTCATGTGTGTATGTTTATCATCCAAACACGCAGTGAAGTCTTTAAATCTGATAAAACTTTGTCTGGTGGTGTCTGGTTGATGACATTTCGAGTGGTCGCCATTTATTTCCAAATGAATAGCAGGTGCCGCCCACATTACAGATAATGAAACGGTAACAACGCAACCACTTGCAACCTCTGATCTATAGAACATGTTTGCAAAGGATCTCCCATAGGTTTTATATAATTAAGAATAAACGGTGTTCATGTTTAGATATCTAAATGGTCAATTACAGTGACTGGTTTCAGAAATGCTGTTTTGTTATCGCAAACCATTTTAACATTTAAAAGTTAAGTTTGATTATCAGGAATTAACATTGTAGATATGTGACCAGTCACGGAAAGTAGGGACACAAGTCGGATCTGGGCATTTTGAGTTATTCACAGATTCTGAAAGTGCAGTTTCTAAGCTTTCCAATGATGTGTAACACATGGAAATCTGATAAGATTTGGAGAACTTGTGGCCATTTGAATATAGGAACTCAGAAATACTCAAACCGAGAAAATCGAGACGAAAGGGACTCTTCTTTCCAGCTAGGGGAGACAATAGGGCTCATTTACATCTCATTTAGCTAAGCCATACCCCCTGTAAAGCCGTTTTGATATGTTCTAGCATCATATGTAGTATTTTATGACCAAATGACAACATGCAAAAATAAACATGACTCTTTTTACCTTTGTGGGGATCACAAGTCGAATCCAGTCTGTTTCAGATTATCCAATGACCATTTTTGTCCACAAATGCGTATAATCCGTGAAATATAGATTGTTTACATCAGATTTCGCATGAATGTCTGGTAATACAATATAATTTACAATCTGAAGACTTAAAGATTTAAATCGTAACATGTAAGGGTATATGAGCTTACACTCCGTTAAACACATGAACCCGCCTTCAAAGTTTGTATTTAAAATAGGGAAGTAGTATAATAGTTCATCCAAACAGCGCCGTCGAAAACGTGACATCCTTTAGAGATGTTACCAATGGCTCGCTCGTTCCTCCATCAGCCAATGACTTCATGGAAAATATTGATAGACAAAACATGTAGCCAATTATTTGAAGAATACAACAATATCTGTGTAACTTCTGTGTGTTTGGACTCATGCTGCGCTGCAAGAACTGACATGGAGATGACGTCAAAGTACCGCGAGAGCGAGTCGAAATTAAACTACTCTGTAAGATTTCTTGAAGAGTTCTCGCGGTACTTTGACGTCATCCGACTGCGGCGCCGCATAAAGTCAGTGACGCGGCTGACGTACGATGCGGCTGACTGTTATTTGTTCCGCCCCAGCTTCTTTTATTTTTCTTTTGTTTTGTGCGCCCGAGCTTTACAGTCTGGGGAGACGCAGGCTATAAGTTTGAAAAAAAAAAAAACTTAGCAAACATGTCTGAGGAACAGGGCAGCCGCGTCACTACAGTCACGTGACTTCACGCTCGAGCCAGAAGAGAAAACAATGCTGAATAAAGTCGTAATTCTGCTACTTTTGGACCAAACTGTATTTTCGATGCATCAACACAATCTTACTGACCCACTGATGTCACATGGACTACTTTGATGATGTTTTATTACCTTTCTGGACATGGAAACCATACATAGATTTTCAATGAAGGGAATAGGAAGCTCTCGGAGTAAATCTAACGATAAAACATCTTAAACTGTGTTCCGAAGATGAACGGAGGTCTTCCAAGTTTAGAACGACATAAGGGTGAGTCATTAATAACATTATTTTCATTTTTGGGCGAACTATCCTTATTTAGTAGTCACGCTGTTCCCTTTGCGGGCGGAGGCGAAAACAAAAGCTTATACAGTATGTAAATATACACACAGACAATGACGCCCCCCCGCTGCACGCTAGAATCTCCGGAAAAACAAGCCTATTTCAAACGCAAAATGTACGCTTTTAAATATACAAAAACTGCTATCTCAAACATGGAGAGGCTTCTTCGTGATCTCAACTAACAGATTCTGCAATAAAACGAAAATCACACATTTTGAAAAAAATACTTTGTTTCTCATTTTCTCGAAACTTGTGCTGCCGACTTGTGTCCCTGGTTTCCGTGACGGGTCACATATCACCAACGTATTTCTGACTATTCATAATTACATTTTGGATTGTTGGAATTGTCATTCAAGATATCTGTAACCAGGGTTCTAAATTAACTTTTTTGACCACCAGCCAAAGTGGCTGGTAACTTTCTAAAGTTACCAGCCAATCAGCATTTCCACTAGCCAAATTTTTTCCGGTGAAAATAAGAGAAATTATGAGTGCCACTGAATGCAACAATGATTTGTTTTTTTTCTTTCGCGTGCATGAGACAATCCTGACAAAACATGACAACATTTTTGTGATGAAACATAAGATTTCTTCATTTCTCTGTCGATAGACATAAAGCTTTACTCGGGCACATGCCCCCCATTTTTTGCTGACTTTTTTGAAAGCCTGCTGTGTGCAAGTATACAATGTCCTTTGCTTAACCCACTATTCTACAGTGCAACAGTTACTGTGAAAGATTAATATGTATTTAAAAATATTTAAGTATAATCTTCATCATACCTAACATTATTAACAAGTTTGGAGGCATACATGGCAGAAAATGTTTGGTAATAATGACAGCAGAGAAATATTTTCTACATTATACAATGATAGCAATGATTAATAACTTATTTTTACAAGAATATTTTAAGAAACCAGTCATTTTATGACTGCTATACTAAATAATCTAAATCACAGTTACTGCTAACTGTTATGCAAGTTAGTGTCCTAGAGTTAAATATTAGTAAACTAAATATTAATTTCATATCTGCAAATACAGAACAGTATAACACATACATCTGTGGATTTTCTCAGCAACAATGCAATCCTATAGACTTGACAAAAGGTTTTCCTGAGATTTTTCCTCTAATGTTTGAGACCTGACAGAGTGAGGATGTAGTTTGTCTTACCTCCCTTAATCTCATCATCTTTCCTTTCTGCTTCCCTTTCCCTGCTTTGCAAAAAAACATTTCTGATGTCCATCTACAGAAGCCAATAATGATCGAGTAAAAATAAGATTAGCATTATGATTTAGAAACTTACTTCTCGTCATGTTTTCATAATTACTCATTCGCGTGGCGTCCCCTTTTGGATGCAGTTGCGCGCGCGGAGGAACGCAAAGACGCGCGTGGACATGGATACATGCATGCACACGTCCGTGCGACTGCTTCGTCGCTTTACAAGCGTAAATTGGTTAACTACATTGCATATAGATCTGTTTTTGCCGCTATTTTCTTTGTTAAGGAATACACTAGTTAACTGCTAAAATTTAAACTTGAGATTTACACATGGGCACAAAAGATTTACACTGGGTCACCTGCCCCAGTAAAGGGGTGTGGCGACACCGCTGTCTTTTAGTCTATCCTCCCTGCTCTGCCCGTTCGTTCTCCATGGTTTCTCGCGCTGGTTTCGCTGCAAACTGCGCAGCCAATTGGCGTATAAACATCAACACGTATTACGGCACAGTGTTCATGGGAAATGTCCTGCCAGAGGGATAAATGACCGAGAACGAAGCTTTATGTATCTTGCATGCAATGCCTCATGCATCACCGGCCAAACTGGCTAGTAAGTTTTTATTAACACCCGCCAAAATGAATTTTAACCCGCATTTGGCGGGTTGGCTGGTGTTAATTTAGAACCCTGTCTGTAACGTAATTGTGACTAGTCAAAATGACAGATAGAGATATCTGTAATGCAGTTTTGACTAGGCAAAACTGAATTACAGATATCTGCAATAACGTAATTCAAAACGGCATTCAACTTGTCACACGTCTTAAATGACAATTGCAGATATCTTTAATTCAGTTTTGCCTAGGTAGAATGAAAGTTAAAGATATCTCAAACGTCATTATGACTAGTGCAAATTATTGTGCATGACGCTGCTCTATTTTAGATATCCATAAATACTTAATTTCCCCTCCCCGCCATAATCAAAGAAGAAGTGGGTTCACTTCATTTCCTACGAATAGAAGAAGAAAGAAGCAGTCATGGCGTACTCGAAAAAACACCAGAAAATGGCATGAAATTCAACAATCCTCACACAGGGGATTTGTGGAGAGAGATAACGTCGTTCTATTGAAAACTGTGAAAGAAATCTGTGAAAACTGTGAAGACTAGAGCATTTACTATCACCAGACACAAACAATGAAAAAGCAGTTTGGCTCAACTGAAAACTCTAATAGACACAAATTTCCATGCTGGTGAAGACAAGACGTTTCTCTGTCAGGCGCATTAATTCAGGTCTGTTTATCACTGCATTCATGTATTATCATATGCATTGCATATTATTTTGTAAAAAGTGTAACATTTTTGGACAGATCTTGTTGCTTTTACACTATTTTGACCAACAGATGTTGCCAGCGTGTGTGGTGTTTCGAACGCTTAAAAAACTGAATCTAATGTTTCAACGTATACCGCTTTTTTAAGTCCATTTACTAACTCTTTTTATATAAGTAACCATAGCCCATGTTACATATTCTTCTGCCATTAGACAGGCCTGGAACCTCCATCTGTTACGAACAGAAAATAAACGCACACCAGCTCAACTCTGGACAGAGGGGATGCTCAAAAACATTGCAACAGACAGCACAGCTGTCAACAATGTGTTTGGGGAAAATCAATACAGTGACCAAAACATTGATGCCATCCTAGCGCAGTATGGAATTCAAACACTGCCTACACTTGATGTGGAAGAGTTCCCAGTTGTTAATGTAGAGCCACCTCAACTCAGGTGATCTTTACTAAGCAACAACAGACATCTGTACACAATGCAATCCAACACCTTTCTGATCTAAAGATATAAAATATCAGGCTTGCTGTACTGCAATTAACGGTATTTTGCAAACTCAGGTATAGTCCAATTCCAAGCCCAGAGACAAAAGTTTATTGACTGCATGTATTATCCAGGACTGAAAGAATTTTTAGCTTCAACAGCTTTAAGTTATATTTTCTGTTAAAATAAGGCGGTATGGGCGGTGCAGCTGATGAAGCCACAGTAATGCCAGGTGTGCTAGATTTGGCAGTAGCTAACAGCACAAAAAAAACTCTTTTTTTTGTTGTAGTACTGTTGGCTGACAATATTTGTATTGTTTCTTTATACTTCCACTTACTTCCACAAATCAGCTACTTAGTAAAAATGAGATTTAAATGTTGAATTAAACTCAATGTATGAAAATTGTGAAATATATTAAGGTTTAAATGGAATATGAATCAATAGGCAAGATTTGAAAATGCATGAAAAAGACATCAATTCAATATGAATCCTTGGAAAAGTGGAGAAGGATCAAACAATTTTGAATGGGATTGAATAGATGAATAAAAAAGATGAATAAACTGGTAATGTATGAAAAACAGACTGTTTAATGGCTTGAATCAGAATTTTAGACTAACAGTTTAGGAGAGAATTTTAACTGCCAAAAACACCTTAACATCAATCCACTTATCGGAACAGAAACTGAAGACAGCTTACCTTGGTAAGCTGTAGAGGTTAACATCCAGCAAACCAGCCAGACTTTTTGTTTGCCTTGTCTGTATTCACTGTGTATTCATCAACATGTACATAAACCAAACATATTGGCTGTTATGTGTGATTTCATTAAACTCATTGCCCAATATTTCCTTTACAGTTGGTTTATAAAGGATATCTAATTCATCAGATCAACCTCAGTGTCACCAAAGTAACCATGAACTACAAGTCCAATAAATGTCTTGTTAAACCTAAAGAAAATATTAATTTTCAAAACAAATAAAAGAAATGTATTACTTATAAAATTATTAACAAAAATAAATTAAAAAGCAAAGTGCACGAGATTCTAAAAATAACACCTGAACCAGGGACTTGCTTCAACAGCCATCTATTCAATAACTAAGCATTAGGGCTGCACGTTTTCAAGTTTTTCATTAACCGTTTACCGACACCCTTAGCGGTTAATTCTCGGTTAACCATATTACACGCCGCAACCCAGAGATACAGACACACGACAAAGGGGTAGTTAATTTCTAACATCTTTAATAACTGGTTGGACCACATTTAAAACGAAATTAATTTATAGAAAAAAAACGCAGTGGTAAAGACAGAGCAGTTTAAGTATGTCACTGACTTTTGCGTTCGCGGGCATGGTAGGCTGGGCGAAGGTACTCGCAGGCTCCGCGGCCGCCTCTCTATGATGCCCGAGTGTTGGCTGGGTTTGTCGCAATAGTCCGTAAAACGGTGATTACTGGTGCTTCAGCCTCTCACCGGTTAGATCACTTGCCGTCTTTCACCGTTGTTTTGATATTTTCTTGTAATTAGATCATCTAGTTTTGTTAGAGAGAGCAAACACTTACAACTGAATGTGTCTGATGCCTGAAGCGGAGCTGAACGCGCGTCACGTCACAGAGCAGCCGCAGGTGTCAGATTTCATTTATTTCTGTCAGAGTTTGTGAGGCGAGCTGAATGACCAGACGATAGCAGAAGCCGCGTGCTTACTCGTTTTTGTTATAATGTACATATATGATGTTTAATATAAGCAAGATCGTTTTGTTGTATTTTTTATCAAGAAAAATAATAAACCCATCATTTAAGCAGCGCTTTATGGAGGAGTAGCCGGTTGAACTGCTTGGAACTGGCGAGTTCTGCGAGAATTACCTGCACACATTGACTCAAGCACTTAATTAAACCAGCTGTTGCACTCGCATTGCACGCAAATTTATACGCGATTTAACGCAGCTTACGCAAGCGCTGCATTTAAACAGTTGCGTAATTCAAAAGTGAAAGTAAAATGCGCACGTCTGCATGCATTAACAGGTGGGAAAATTCTGTCACCTGATGCCACTTAACCGAGCAAAATGTTTCACTCAGTTAAACAATTTTTAACGGTTAATCGGTTAATCATGGACACCCCTACTAAGCATCAATATAGCTCAAGTGAAAACCGAATTTCCATTAAAGGGATAGTTCACCCAAAAATAATAATTCTGTCACCATTTTCTCTCATGTGTTACAAACCTGTTTTTGTTCTGATGAACACAAAGTTATTGTGGGAAACTTTTGTAACCAAATCGTTAGTGGACCCTATTCACTTCCATAGTAGGAAAAAATAATAATATGGAAGTAAATAGAGTCCACGAACAGTTTGGTTATAAAATTTCTCAAAATAACTTTGTTTGTGTTCATCAGAAAAAAGACATTTACACAGGTTTGTAACAACATTAGAGTGAGTAAATGACAGAATTTTGGGGGGGGGGTTAACTATCCCTTCAATATGTTTTACACACATAGTGACACCATGCAAATCCAAAGGTTGGAGCTTGCAAAATTCCCTCCATCATGTATTGTTTGAAGGCTTCATAGGAAGAGTGCAGGTGGAGTACAAGAATACAAGTATTTGCTTCTGGGAAGATTCTGGTGGCCTCATGAAGGAACTGAATTTGTGGACGGTGTGGAAATCCCAGTACAGGCACTGTTGAAGCTCCAGATGTAAATTCCAATACCTTCTCTAGGGTGACTGGACTGCATTCTCCTTCTGTAACACAAGAAAGTGGTGAGAAACAGTAATTATCAGCATTTATTTTCCTGCCAACCAGGACAACAAATAGTATACCTTCAATATCAATTAACCAGTCACGCCAAAAGCATATTGTCATGTTTTCTCGGTCTCTCCTGTTGCTGCCCTGCACAGAGAAGTCCATGTCAAATAAAGTTAATAGGTCCTTCGACTGTAGTGGAATCTCCTCACTGACAAACATGTTGTAGAACACTGCCGGATTCTTCCTCAGCTCCTCCAGTAAACCAAGCGTTTTTAACCCCTCATCAAACCTATAAAACATGTTACAATGTGTGAATCTGTCACGGTGATCCGTGTCATGTTTTGTTTGTGTCTCCGATTACGTCACCTGGACAATTCACGGACTGATTCATCACACCTGTTCCCTGTTAAGTGTTGTGTATTTATACTGCTGTCTGTTTCTCACCTGTCGCCGGATCATTGTCATTGTCGCTGACTTCCATGTCTGTTCCTGTGTTCCATGTACTGCGTGTTCCTGTGTTATTTACCTGCCCGTTGTTTGCTACTCGTGTTTTGTTTCTCATCTGTTATTAAATGTTATTTATTTCATGGTGAACCCTGCACTTGCGTCCTGATTCCTGTTCCCAGTCATGACAGAATGATCCGGCCAGACTGGACGCAGCGGGTTCACGGAGGGCGGCTCCCCCAGGAGTTTCGTCGAGGGGGAGTAGTGACATCGGGGTTCATTCCCCATCAGCCCCGATGTCTCTTGGGGACCACCGTGAGCGATCGCTCGCTCCTGCGAGCATGCGGGAGGAGGATCGTCCCAGGTGGTCCCCCAACGGTTGAGTCGTCGTCGACGGTCCCTCGGAGGACTACCATCCTGCTCGCAGGGGGATCCGGAACGGACCACGCCCGATCATTTCCCCGGGGTGGCTACCGTGAGAGGGTCTCCGTTTCCGCGAGGGGATGGGAGATGACTTCCGGGGGCAGCTGATCGTCGGCGATTCCCAGGAGGGGGGTAATTCGTCTGCCTCGGTTCTCGGAGCGATCGCTCCGGTTTGTCCTGGCGCAGTCCGGCCTACCGTTCCTGTTGGTCTCATCCCGGCGGCTGCCGGCTTCCCCAGGGTCCCCAAGCCCTCCACCCCTCCCTTGGACTCTCGCTACCAGACTTTTGTGTTTGTTTTGGTTATGTGAGTGTCTGGTAGCCACTCGTAGTGGGAGGGGTCATGTCACGGTGATCCGTGTCATGTTTTGTTTGTGTCTCCGATTACGTCACCTGGACAATTCACGGACTGATTCATCACACCTGTTCCCTGTTAAGTGTTGTGTATTTATACTGCTGTCTGTTTCTCACCTGTCGCCGGATCATTGTCATTGTCGCTGACTTCCATGTCTGTTCCTGTGTTCCATGTACTGCGTGTTCCTGTGTTATTTACCTGCCCGTTGTTTGCTACTCGTGTTTTGTTTCTCATCTGTTATTAAATGTTATTTATTTCATGGTGAACCCTGCACTTGCGTCCTGATTCCTGTTCCCAGTCATGACAGAATCGTCCTGGGCCAATGACATTTTTCGGACAGATAAGACAGGTGAGGCACTTACTGGTCCAGGGCAGTCGCTGATCTTCCATTGACGAAGAAGTCTGCAGCTGACTAGAGAAGGGAGTCCTTCTCCTTCAGGCTGGACACATATCTTAAGGAACCTATAATGCTGAGACTATCTGCTGCCTCTGCAATTGCACTGCCTCTCAGACTGTTGTTGTTTCCTTTATCTAAATAGAAAGACAAAAAGAAAACGCAATAGTGAGTCAGTGAGTGAGTCCAAAATTGGCTTTTAAAGATACCTTCGCTATATAAAGTAGATGTTTAAGCAATATAGCACTCGTGTTTATAAGAAATAGAAGTGAGATTAGTTAATAGAAAATAGGGTTGTGTCCAAGTACTGTACATTCAATGTATAACACCTTTCTCCTGCTTACTTTTATTAACTGTTCCCTGAAAGTATGGTCACCAACTTCATCCACGTGGCCGGGTGTGTTGGTATGCCACAGATTTGATGAAAAAGCCTTTCAGAAATGAAATGTGGACCGATTCCTCCATAGACCCCACACACAGCAATCATTTTTGCCACCCACATGTAAAGTTTAGTCTGCAAAGCTAAAATTAAAGAAAGAACAGTAAAATAACTTTATTGCACATTTCAAAACATGTAAAAAGGTGTTTTAGTACATTAAAGAAACGAAGAATCATGGAAAAATCCTAACCAAAAGTTTACAAATTAAGGCAAAAAAACTAAACAAATAAAAGACGATACAGACAATCAACACTGAATGAAACCTGCCCAACACATAAAAAAACAAACATAATAAACAATAAATCGGACAGGAAAAATAAGCGAGCAATCATTTTTAAATGGGTTTCCGTGTATACATTGCTAGAATTATGCCAGTTGAAAGAGGACAGTACTAAGAATTTGAGCTTCCCTACCTCGAGTATCAAGAGACAACTGCCAGTCTTTCTCATGTCAAAGATAATTGACTGGTGGACGGCCCTCATCAACAGCCTTAGGTACTCTCTTGTTGGCCCGCCTTCAAAAACTGCCCCTTCACCATTGTCATCTTCATCCACAAACACATCATCCAATTTTGCTTCAGGGTTGAAGAACTTGCGCTTGAACGCCCGAAGGCTACACAGTAAAACATTATCCCTGCAAACATTTATTTGGTTTCTTGTTGGATAGAAGCTTTCAATATTTTTTCCTATGGTCTGTAGATCAATCCCTGACACCATCTCTTGTTCATAAAGAATGATTGGTTCTGTCGGTGCCGGTAGCCCCGTGGTTAGTGCACCGATACATATAGCACCAGTGTGCTCATGGCGACCCGAGTTCGATTCCCGTCTCTGAGGTCCTTTGCCGATCCTGCTCCCCTATCTCCACCCCACACTTTCCTGTCTACACTCCACTATACTGTCTAAATAAAAAAAGCCTAAGAAAAAAAAGAATGATTGGTTCTTGGGCAAATGGAGAGAGTGATGGTTCATCATCAAGAGTCAGGATTTCTTGTGGTTGTGAGAACAGAGTGAGCGGTGGCTGGGTGGAGGACTCAGGCAGCGGGGCTGGAAAGAGAGCAGAGAGAGACTTGGCTGGAAAGAGAGCACAGAGAGACTTGGCTGGGTGGAAGGCTCAGGCAATTAGATGTGCAATCATTTTAATATGGACCTGATCTGAAACCACTTGTGAGGTCTGATCTACTGCTGGAGCTGCGAGTGAATTCTGGGACATGGCAGATGGTGGTGATTTTACCTGAGGGTAGAGAGGATAACTTCAGTTATAGGCATAGACATTACAGAGAACACAATATGATTGTAGTATGATATACAGGTCCTTCTCAAAAAATTAGCATATTGTGATAAAGTTCATTATTTTCCATAATGTAATGATAAAAATCAAGAGGGTAAGACACAGAAAAAAAATTCTGAACGAATAGGCTGTTCCCAGAGTGCTGTATCAAGGCACATCAGTGGGAAGTCTGTGGGAAGGAAAAAGTGTGGCAAAAAACCCTGCACAACGAGAAGAGGTGACCGGACCCTGAGGAAGATTGTGGAGAAGGACAGATTCCAGACCTTGGGGGACCTGCGGAAGCAGTGGACTGAGTCTGGAGTAGAAACATCCAGAGCCACTGTGCACACAGGTGTGTGCAGGAAATGGGCTACAGGTGCCGCATTCCCCAGGTCAAGCCACTTTTGAACCAGAAACAATAAAATTTTCAATTCAATTTGTTTATATAGCGCTTTTCACAATAGTTAATTGTTTCAAAACAGCTTTACATTAATAGAAGCAGTAAAAAGCACAGAAAAACGACAGATAGCACAAAATAATACACAATAGCATAAGCAGCTAAATTTGCTGCGGCTATGAATCAACATTATAAGCGAGCGTATTACTAATGTAACATATAGAAGAGGGTGCTATGTTAAGCCCAAGAAGGCTGCCTCCCCGGGTTGAAAAACCCCCTAGAAGAAAAACACCCCCCGGGCTTTTTAGCCGGGGAAATACAAAAAAAAGTCCTAGGAGGAAAAAACCCTTGGGAGATATATATATATATATATATATATATCTGCGCTGGTGCGTGTGAACTGACGCGAATAATGACGTGTTTTCATTCATAGGCTTCACACACTCGTGTATGCGATGCATCCACGACAAAACCGGGTTTTTACTGCTCATTTAAACAACGCGTTGATCGTTTTTGTCACTATGTGCTCAGTTAATCTACATCAGTACGAAGCTCCGTGTCTCACTCAGAACCTCAAGAACGCGCATTTGCGCAGGATTATCACATTACACATTGTAGAGATGAGAGATAGAGAGAGAGTTAAGAATGGTGCACACGTAAAAAAAAACTTAATAGAAGTCTAGAAACAAAGTATTAAAGTATGTATAGCCATGTCAATCATCTTATTACAATATGTTAACTAGATAACTGGATACAACTTATTGTAAAGTTTAATAAAATAATGTATTTTGATTATACAAATCAATTACGACCTAACTACAGTGATTGTTGACAGCTTAGGTAATCTCTCTGGCTAATTTATAAGACATAGCCTATTGCTGAATCAGTATGTTGTTTTTCTTGTTAATTGAGTCTTTTTGGGTAGCCTATCTTATGGCTAGAATTAGTCAAGGAGGTTGAGTCTTATAACTTCCTTCAAAGGTTGATCAATAGTGCATAATGACATGTTACAGAGGTCCAAAATGTCATTGAAACACACCATGGCTTTGCTGTCATCAGGATAAAACATGTTACCCCTCGAACCCTCCCTCCTAACAGAGCATCCCCACAAACAAATCCCAATTTAACCCCTGAACATATATACTATATTCTCATAATTTCTTAAGACATCAATAGTTATGCGCTGGGACAGAGTTAGACCCTTTTGACTCCACAAAAAAGAACTGAAGAACTGGTTACCATCTATACTGGGTACGTACGTCCAGTGTTAGAGTATGCAGTCCCAGTTTGGCATAATTCCTTGACCACTTATCAAATTAAAAGGTTGGAAAGAGTGCAGAAACGAGTTTGTAAAATCATACTGGGACGAAGGTACGAAGGATATTCTGATGCCCTCTCCTTTCTTGGACTGTGTACACTAGCAGAGAGACGAGACCAATTGTGCCTTGATTTTGCTAGGAAGCTATATAAGTCTAGCTTTAGAGATTGGCTACCACCACTCAGGGAGCAGCTGACTGGACGCCAGATGAGGAACTCTTCTAAACTGACAACCCCCAGATGCCGAACGGAACAATTCAGGAGATCACCTATTCCATATATGTGTAGACTTTTAAATGATTATGGATTTTAAATCGACTTTGTATACCTTTATTAAGTATTTTATTCTTCTTTTTCTTTTAATCTTGTATTTTAACTTGAGTAAATCTGCTTTGACATTCATTGTAACAGCAAAATAATTCAGTGTCCCCTTATGACAAACGTCTTTGGGTACCTGTAACGATGCTGATAAAGTCAATAAACAATAAACACACAGAAACAGCAATGCGTGCGGCATGATATAAGGAACTGGAAGGATCTGAGTGCTTTGTTCCGTAATAACTATTGCGAGTTAAGTACCTTTACTAGGGATGGGCATAATTAATCGACGATCGATAATTGATTGTTAAGAATTTCGTCGATCACGTTAATTTGTTATCAATTAATCTAATGCATTTTTTTATCTTACTCCTGTTTCACAAATACCCGTATGCAGTGCGTTTGCGTATGCAGTGCGTTTGCGTATCTGTGTGGCGAATATGTCAAGCACCCCTTGCAGTGCGCTGCTGAGCGCTTATTCTGCATATAAAACGTTCATGTGATTGACACTTTCTATGAACACTTTTCCGCATAAACAATAGAACAAAGCATCATTTTTTTTCACAAAACAATATATGTTAGATATTATTTGACAGACTAGTAAGTGTGGATTAAGTAAGGGATAATGTAGAGGCAGCCGGTAGTTATTGGGAAATAAGCCCCGACAGTGTGATCAGGACCCGACGCGAAGCGGAGGGTCTTGTATCACACTGAAGGGGCTTATTTCCCAATAACTACCGGCTGCCTCTACATTATCCCGCTTATTACACGGCTACTTGCCACATAAGAAAAAAAAATAGACATGAATATGAATTTGAAACATTTTATTTGCATATTTGTTTTAAATTAAAATTTTTATCCTTCCGCGAAACTTTGCACAGATGCATAAAATGATCGTAATACCTTATTAAGATCCTCTGCTTCATACTTGTCTCCATTTTTTCTCTTTTAGCCAGTCTTTGAGAAGTTTTAATGCCCATTCTGTATTTTTTTGTGTGTTGGCTTCGTAGCTGTCATGCTCTATTTTGTCAAGTTCAGTCTCAGTAAGCTCTCTGTGTCTTGTCGTGGTTGTCGAGTGTTTGTCACAAGATGGCGCCAAACAGACAGTAATCTTTATTGATCTTTATTGGCGCGGAGCGATTTTACTCGTGCAAGTAGTCCGGCTATGCGTTATTATTTTGGAGCGGTTATTATTTGAAAAGAACGAACCTGCAAATGTCTCAACTCACCAATCAGAATCAAGCATTCCAGAGAGCCGTGTAATAAGGATGTTTAAAATCTCTAGCCTGGTGGTCAGGATCTAAATGGATCAAATCAGCAGTTTTGCAATGGTTTATTTATCTCCACATATATCATAAATAAAAATAAGCAGAGTAACTTCCACACTATATATTTTCTACTATGTATGTATATGATTTCCAAATAATAAACGAGAGTATTCAACAACAAAAAGCGTCTCATATGGAAATAAATCCTCACAATATTATTATTTCTCAAAACTTTATGACAAAAATAAGCAACTGTATTACTACAGTTATTCAAAGATGCACACTTTGTTCCGCATATAATTAGAATATTATACAAAAGTATTCATATAACGGCACGTTTCATATGGCAAATAAATATCCTCACATTAACATAACAGCATAATGAAATGAATAAACAGACAATGAAACAGGATTGAAATATAAATTGTATTATTATTACCGGAAAAAAGCAATATTGCTAAAATAATCTCTGAGGTAAATGCGTCAAAAAGGCTGCTACCCGCACAATAAGTCTAAATGAGCAATAAAAGTGAAAAAAAGCATTATTAGGCCATGTCTCTTAAATGTCTATTTAAAAAAATGTATACTTACAGTTATTCAAAGATGCACACATTATTTCATATTACTCCCGTTTATGAGCACGTTTGTCTCTGGCCTCGCTCTGTTATGTAATAGATTGACAGGTGCGCATCTCCGTCTTTAAAACATATATAATTTTGTAATTACTACCTTAGGAAAATTAGCCATGATTTTATCATTGTGAAAATGTTTTTTTTTTGCAGATTAAAAACGATTTTTATTTCCGCAATTTTACTACAAATACCATGGTTATGGTACATTGTGGAGTTGAAGACCATAGTAAATTTGTGTCTACTGTTGTTTTACAACAAATAAAAACTAAAAGACTATGTTAGTATAATTAAACAATGGTGAATGGGGCTCACAAAACGCACGCTGTTTCACACATACTCTGTATGCGGAATAAGCCAAGTTAGCGCCGAGGTACCTGTGCATCCCGGTCAGTCTCCTCGGAGCGGCAGTTTTCGGCGGCGGCTGGACTGATGGTCACCATGGGTTGCGGTCGCGTCTGACCCCAAAACATGCTTTTATTTCTCAAAAAAAAATCAGTAGACTGGTGCAGAAGTTTTATGCGAGTTACTAAAGTTAGTTATTTTCACGAGGCTTTAGCCTAATTTGTTATAGCCTAATGTTAGGAAGGCTAATATCTTGCGCTTCTGGCTTGAATAATTTTGAGTTACATTTTGACAAAACCTTTCAGATCTAAGTATTATGTGTTTTGTTTAATTTAATGTTAAACATGAATCTTTTTTTTTTTTTTTTTTGGAACTAATGAGGTCTCTGTTTAAGAACGCTGGCTCTCAGCTGCAGGTTCCGCTGCTTTAGAGCACCGCACATGCACGCACATATATGTTTGAAACATAGTAACTGTCTGCCACAAGTTGATCTTGTAATAAAGGTCTCATCGAGGAAAAACACGCTGTATATTTGTATTCATTGCATTTTTTAAGTATAAAAGTTAAATAACAAATTTTATTTTAAAAATATTAATGATTAATCGATAGTCGATCGTTAATTCTCCCGACGATCGACAAATAAATCTTAATCGAATGCCCATCCCTAACCTTTACTAGACAAAATATGTAAATGCTTTGTTGAAGAGAAAAGTTTTAAGTCTAGATTTAAAGTTATCAACTGTGTGTGATTCTCGGACATCGGTTGGTAAATCATTTCAGAGCTTAGGGGCTAAGTAGGAAAAGGATCTTCCACCTTGATACACTTTTGATATTCTAGGGATAATCAATTGACCAGAATTTTGCGACCGTAGTGTGTGTGATGGATTGTTTTCTGATAGTAATTCTCTAAGATATGAGGGTGCTAGGCCATTTAAGGCTTTGTGGGTGATTAGTGATATTTTAAATTGTATGCGATATTTAACTGGTAGCCAGTGTAAACATGCCAGAATTGGGCTTATGTGGTCATACTTCTTAGATCGAGTAAGCACTCTTGCAGAAGCATTTTGAACTAGCTGAAGCTTGTTTACCTGATTTGCATGGCATCCCCTGAGTAACGAATTACAATAGTCTATTCTAGACGTCATAAAAGCGTGGATAAGCTTCTCAGATGTAAACAGTATATGGCATATTTTTGAGATATTTCTAAGATGGAAGAATGCTGTGCAGCAGACGTTGGCGATATGACTATCGAAGGATAAGTTGCTGTCGAACATCACACCTAAGTTCCTAACCGTAGAGGATGGCACCACAGTGCTACAAGATCTTTCAGGACTCATATTTGCAGACATAATCGTAGTGTTGCCAAAACCCAAAAGTAGACCTGTATGACTGCCACTGTTAACCTAAGATAATTTATGTTTCTACTAAGTTTACAGCTTTGAAACTAAACAAACCCTACACTCCTAAGAAAATTGCGTATGACAGAAGATAGAACCTGGTCTTAGTCACAAGGCCATCACACATTTGACCATATGTGAAAGAACATCAACATGCAATATATGGTGTAGCTTAACGTCTGAATGCACCACCCAGATCCTCACAGGAACCATAACCTCCATTGACTAACTTCAGATAACTGATGCAAAAGGATTAATTGGGAGGTGTTCCTGGACATTTTCAAGTGATGCCTTGGCATGAGAAAGGGTTGCATAGGTGTAACTATTAAGGTAGCTACATGGAAACTGTAATGGAAATGCATCAAAGAGTTAACTGCTCTGCAATATTTTTTTAAACTAGTGCTAAATGTATTAAAGGAAAACCAGACAAGTCTGCATATTATTTCTCTATGAGCTCCCCCTAGTGTCTGGAAATAAATGCTAAACTGGTGTCCCTCCCCCCACGGAACCCAGTTTATCAGCTTATTTCCATTCCAGTTATGTCTAAATTAGGTCTAAATTAGGTAAGTAATATTTCCTTTCCAACTGATTTTTTATTTTTATTGTGTTGTCATGCATAATAGTATTTTTACTCTGAACGACTGATTTGAACGAGGCAAACTACTGCTTTCGTGTTTTGTTTTTTATTGGGAGAGTGGGAATGAGAATAATACAAGCGTGCCGCACAAGCCCTGAAAAGTGAAGCCAAAACGTCTCGATCGCCCCCCAGTGACTGGTCCCAGTATAGGCCATAAACCCCGCCTCCCCATGTTATTCAATGGGACTTGAGACCAACGAAAAAAATTAATTACACTTCAATTATCTTTTTTCCGAAGCTGGTTTCTGTCATTTACTGTAGTTTTTATCAAGCTGATGTAAATTCAAATGTTTGTTTTTAAAATAGGTTTGTGTTTAGTTAGTTATTTAATGTTATAAAAACGTGGTGCCACGTCATGATTGACAGCTGTGATATCGTGTGATATGCGCATTCTACGAGAGCGAGGGCGGGGTTTTGACTTTGCGGCTTCCCTTCCTGCTCACTACTGCGCATGACTGGTCCCGAAATCGCTATTGCGCAGACTCAAGACCCAAGATGTCAGCGCCATATCGGGACACTGGCGGCTTCACTTTTCACCAATGGAAGAGAGCGAACAGGCGTCGTCCATCTTTTTTTACAGTCTATGGAATAATATAATTATAAATATATAGAAAAGAGACTTTATTCGTCCGGTAATGGGTCATTTAAACATATACCGACTTACTAAGATGATTTATTAACATAAAAATGCTGCCTTGTGTCCCTTTAACATAGTCAAATGTTTCCCAATATAGAGACCAGGGTTTAAATTGGGCCGGGGCCATCCGGGGCTTAGCCCCGGCACATAGGCTGAAGGTCTCGCTTGGCTTTTGCAAGTGTACCTGCTGCGCATGTGCACTCGCTGCGCTGGTGCGTGTGCACTGACGCGAAGGGAATAATGCATTTCCATTCATTATAGGGAATACTCACAAACGCAAGTTCAATGATTTGCGCAAGCAGATTACATACAAAGTCAATGCAAAGACGCAATCAGACAAAGGGCGATGCAAATGACGCGAATTGGGCGGCGCAATTGCCGTGAAAACACACGCTTTTCCCTTTAAACACATCTTCGCGAAAGTTATGCAACTCAAGCGAACAAACTCAGAACTTCAAGAACACGCAGGATAATTTGACATTGTAGAGACGAGAGAGAGAGAGAGAGAGAGAGAGAGAGAGAGAGAGAGAGAGAGAGAGAGGTAATAATGGTGCCCACGTCCAGAAGGACTAAAGTATGTATGTCACTCATTTAATTACAGTATGTTAACTGGATAACACTGGATATAAGTCATTGTATAGTTTAATAAAATAATGTATTTTGATACAAATCAAACCTAACTATATGTTTGTTTTAGCCGCTACCAGCATAGGGAATCCCTATGGCTAATTTATAGGACATGTTGCTGATACAGTACTGTGTGGTACCTTTTCTTGTTAATTGAGTCTTTTGGGGTATCGTATGCCTAGAATTATTCAAGGAGGTTGATTCTTTTAACTTCCTTTAACCCCCAGGAGTTTAACAACGCAGGGACGCGTTTTGACGTGTTTTCTCCTTATCATGGCAGAATCAACTTAAAATACTCCATCATTAATAATCAAACACTTACGTGTTTGACATCATTTTAAACTCTGAAGGGTCCTCTTTAATTAGTCTACATTCACAATAACAAGAGATCTTTGTGTTTTTGTCAATTAAGGAAAATAAACAGGGTGCGCATTCAGACATTTCTGTCTACGCCAGCTGTCTCTCAAATCACGTTACAAAAATCAGTTGAAACTCCGCAAATACTCGTCACACAAACATGATAAACATATCCAAAGAAAGCCTGAAATGTCTACTTTTGAAGAAACTAATTATAATCAAAAACAAATATTTCCTGTTTATATAATCTGCATTGAAGTAAAGAGAGTACCGTTTTTCCTGGCTGAGCTCATTATCTCTAATGCGGTCACGCCCACTAGCTGTTGACATGGTAATGAAGAGACCAGGGGCCTGTTGCACAAAAGTAGAATTAAGACATCCAGGCTAAATGACTGAGCTGAGCTCAATGAAGCCAAAACAAGTGCGTCCACGCTTAATTGGTTGCACAAAGACGAAGCCAGGATGATCAGACACGGATTCATCAAGCCAGGTGAAACCAATCCTGGATAGGTGCGCGCTCACGGCTCACTCAACTAGACCCCGCCACCGATCACAGATTCACCGATTCACCATGGCAACTAGCGGCGTTCTTTTCCCCGTCAGAGGCACAAATCCATACGAGGAGGTAAAAGACATAATTAAGAAGAAAGGCAACACCGCCACAGTGGTAAAGCAGAGAGAAAAAGCGTGGCAAAGTATTGCAGACCGCCTGAATGCGTAAGTAGTGCACAATTACACACTCACCGCTCCGCTGAAACATCACTATTACAAATAAAATATTTAATTCACATCTCCAAAAACGCAATTGTACTCTGATTATAAAACAGTTAATTTTTTTATTGAAATAGACTGCAAATATGAGTGAAATTGTGTAAAGTAACTCCATCACACTGGATAAGGCTTCAATAAATTATTATGAAAGCTCATTATGTACTCTGCTTCTTATGTTGTCCACCGTTTTTTTTTTTCTTTTTCTTTTTTTCTGCTTTTATTAATGTAAAGCTGCTTTGAAACAATGAAACAATTGAATAAATAGATGAGCTATTAATAATAATCAATTTAATTTATAAAGCGCCTTTCAAAGGACCCAAGGTCACTTGCTCCTTGCACTGCCAAAAAATGACTTTCTTCGTGTTTTTGTCTTGTTTTCAGTACAAATATCAAAAAATTCTTCAATTAAGATGTATTAAAAGTTTTCTTGAAATATACTTTTTCATAAACACTTAATTTAAAAAAAAAATTTATTCCATTGGCTGATATTTTTGCTTATTTTCCTAGGTCATTTTGCTCATCAAGAAAATGCATCTTAATTGAAGAAGTTTTTGATATTTGTACTGAAAACAAGTCATTTTTTGCAGTGTGACTCCATTGAATGTTCTTGTGTGTTAAAGAAAGTCTCTCTTTTTGTGTGTGGTGTTGTGTGATGTAGATTAAATATGACCGGGCCAAAACGGACATGGCAGCAGGTCAAAATCAAAATCTGCAGAATGGTAAGGGCCCTGACTAATACTTAATAATGCACAAGCATAGATTGTACCCAGAAGGTGCCTGCTCACACATTGTCTGTACTGTTTTAGCAGTGAAAAAGAATACCCAGAGACAAGGCACGGGTGGTGGGTCACCAAAAGCTGACCTCACCCCAGCAGAGGCCAGCTTTGGAGCTAAATAAAGGCAGGCCTGTTGGAGGGGATCCCTGGGGGAAAAGAGACAAGCATAGGTCCCTCACAAGATGCCACCCGCTTCATACAAGGTATGTTCTTCCATCTCTACATGGGACACAATCACATTCATATTGACTCTATTTGGACTGTCTGACTTTGGTTTGCCTATTGCCTTGAAGTGTCTGGCAGCACTGTGTTACTGTTAAAGCCACCAGCACGAGCACCTGACGATGCTGATCCAATGAGTACTCCATCAAAGGCATACTGTAGGCCTGGCATGTCTTGTCTACTAGCTTCAATATGAATCCGATTAAATGTGATGGGGTCAAGGCCCCATTTCATCAGCACATAACGGCGATGATGATGAGGAGACCATCTCGCTGGATTCCAAAAGGCATAAGGTATCATGTCAAACTTGTGAAAGTACTATACAAAGGAGTCATCATTGGGAGCCATCACAAAATCTCATTTCTTTTACAGGACCCAGAGTCATTGGTGCACTGGACTGCACAAACATAAGGATAAAATCCCCCTCAGGTGCCCATGAGGCAGATTTTGTAAATATGAAATCTTTTTACAGCATTAATGTTCAGGTGAACATAACTTTTTGATCTTTTCCATTGAACACTGGCAAAATGGCCTGGCTCAGTCCATGACTCCAGAATCTTTTGGACCTCTGAAATCTATCAGCGCCTATCACAAGGTGAGCCACACAACCCCTATAAATAATCACTTTTTACATAATGGCTGTGTCAACAATATCACTGTGTTTTATTAGTAATGATGAGATTTTTTGTTGACAGGTGAATTCTCTGGTGTGTTGCTAGTAGACAGGGGGTAAGGCTGCCAGCCGTTTTTCCTGACACCTTTCACAGACCCCCAGGAAGCACAGCCGGCCTACAACTATGCCCATGCTAGGGCCAGAGTTGAAATGACCTTTGGCCTCCTGAAGGCACGCTCTCACTGCCTTCACAAATTAAGGGTCAGCCCTGTGAGGGCATGTGACATTACTGTGGCTTGTGGTGTCCTCCACAATGTGGCCTGCCTGAGGAAGGAGAGGGCACCCAGAGTGCTGCCAGCCATGGACTGGGACAATCCGGAAATCTTCCCTGATGACAACAGTGGTCGGCTGCTGAGGGACCAATATGTGTTGAATTATTTTAGTCAGTATGTGTGCTTTCACATTTTTTTGATGTTTGTGCTGTATACTGTGTGTATACTGTTTGTAATACAAGCTTGCAGGGAGGCTACTGCATCCGTTAATTGTCTTGTTTTCAGTTGTCTGAAATTGTCTGTTCAGTTAATGTGTATGAATTTGTCCTGCATTTATTTCAGTGTGCAGACATGCAGGGTGTGTTATATACAGACCTTTGAATGTGTTTTTATCCTTTGGTTGTATAATATGCTTTGATTCTGTGCTTTCCATTTTGTAGAGTCACTGTGTGACTTCAGTTTCGAAAGGAGCTGATGGTTTACCTGCTTTGTTTTGTCCTTATTCAATAAAGAAACATAATGTTACACTTTGTGCTTTTATATTTATATGAAATGTGTATGGTATAAGGGCCACACCGAGGAAAGGAGAAAGTCATACATTTGAGGCTGGTTCTTTCTGTGGAAAGATGCATATTGTTTTTACAGTCCTGATACTTATAACAATTTGATTAAGTATTTCCTTGTTTCTGAAACCATACTGAAGTACAATTCCACGAAATGCCCCACAAACTGTTATTGTAACAACTGTGCTCCTCTAAAACAACAAGTTACAATATTACGACTTCATTCTCGGTCTGTTTTTTTTCTCTGTGGCCCTAATGTTCTATCATTTTATATATAACCTTATAGTCTTTAGGAAACTGTAAATTATCTAATGATAGCAACATCATCTAAAATCATAATTTATCCAAAATTATAAAAATTAATGATCACAAACATTTAATAAAATTACAGTGGGTCTACTTATATGTGATAACAATGTATATTGGGAAGTGAAATAAGTATTGGTTTCCGTTTGTGGTGATTGCTGACTGACATAAGGGATGAGATTAAATAGATCCTGGAATTTAGCCTGGTCTGGAGCAGGCTAGCTCCACAGAATAGATCTCCATGGAAATTTATACCATAACATATCCTCCTGCCCCCTATCCAACTTTAGTGCAACCGGATCACGGATCAATTGAGCCAGGATCACCAAGATATCCCGGCTTAATCCCTTATCCTAGTTTTGTGCAATAGGCCCCTGCAGTTCCAACAATAATAAACAAAGCGTAAAGTTTTATCAGATTTAAAGACTTTACCGCATGTTTGGATTATAAACTTTATACACACAAGTGAGGAATATCTTCATTTATGTATGGACATTGAGGAAGAGAAGCCTTTATCTTTAACATTACCTAAGAAGAAGAACAATGGAAGATGCAATGGAGGAGGATATATTCCTGAAGAAACTGTAAGTCATTTGTCTTCATTTATATTTGCTATCATGTAATATGTTATGGCTTGTGCAGTTCAGCCTACATAAGCAACCTCAGAAGACTGCACGCTTCGGATTGAAAAACTTTCGCATTGTTTACAAACGAGTACGCGTGATCACGTAATGGCGGATTTCATTGTTACAGTCTTGTTCAAAATAATAGCAGTACAATGTGACTAACCAGAATAATCAAGGTTTTTAGTATATTTTTTTATTGCTACGTGGCAAACAAGTTACCAGTAGGTTCAGTAGATTCTCAGAAAACAAATGAGACCCAGCATTCATGATATGCACGCTCTTAAGGCTGTGCAATTGGGCAATTATTGAATTAGTTGAAAGGGGTGTGTTCAAAAAAATAGCAGTGTGGCATTCAATCACTGAGGTCATCAATTTTGTGCAGAAACAGGTGTGAATCAGGTGGCCCCTATTTAAGGATGAAGCCAACACTTGTTGAACATGCATTTGAAAGCTGTGGAAAATGGGTCGTTCAAGACATTGTTCAGAAGAACAACGTACTTTGATTAAAAAGTTGATTGGAGAGGGGAAAACCTATAAAGAGGTGCAAAAAATGATAGGCTGTTCAGCTAAAATGATCTCCAATGCCTTAAAATGGAGAGCAAAACCAGAGAGACGTGGAAGAAAACGGAAGACAACCATCAAAATGGATAGAAGAATAACCAGAATGGCAAAGGCTCAGCCAATGATCACCTCCAGGATGATCAAAGACAGTCTGGAGTTACCTGTATGTACTGTGACAGTTAGAAGACGTCTGTGTGAAGCTAATCTATTTTCAAGGATCCCCCGCAAAGTCCCTCTGTTAAAAAAAAGGCATGTGCAAAAGAGGTTACAATTTGCCAAAGAACACATCAACTGGCCTAAAGAGAAATGGAGGAACATTTTGTGGACTGATGAGAGTAAAATTGTTCTTTTTGGGTCCAAGGGCCACAGGCAGTTTGTGAGACAACCCCCAAACTCTGAATTCAAGCCACAGTACACAGTGAAGACAGTGAAGCATGGAGCATGATATGGGCATGTTTCTCCTACTATGGTGTTGGGCCTATTTATTGCATACCAGGGATCATGGATCAGTTTGCATATGTTAAAATACTTGAAGAGGTCATGTTGCCCTATGCTGAAGAGGACATGCCCTTGAAATGGTTGTTTCAACAAGACAATGACCCAAAACACACTAGTAAACGGGCAAAGTCTTGGTTCCAAACCAACAAAATTAATGTTATGGAGTGGCCAGCCCAATCTCCAGACCTTAACTCATTCACCGCCTGCCTTTTTGAGAAAAGTTGCCCACCTGCATTTTTGTGATTTTAACAAAAGTTTCACAAAATTCCTTGCAGGAAAAATTATCTTCTATAAATATATAAACATACAAATTATATCAAATTAAAGAACACACCTTCTGCTTTCAAACAAACAAAAAACAAACAAACAAACAAACAAAATGGGGAAAAAACTTTCATTATATATTTACTTTTTCCACTTAATTTAACCAATGAAATATGGATATTTCTCTTCAAAAATACAACATTTTGAGCAAAAAGCTTAAAAAATTGCGTTTTTGTAAAGGAATTTATGTTAGAGATCAGACACAGAATGACTATCAAACATAAAGGCAGTTAAAATAAATCATTAAATCTTTTTAACTTCCGTTTTTGATAAATTCGGTTTGGCGCCATCTAGTGGATAAAAGCGGTATTACACTTTCACTTTGAAATTCGTCCAGAAAGGCATATTTATTAGTTATTATATCCAATTGAGAACTTGTGGGGTGATATCAAAAATGCTGTTTTTGAAGTAAAACCAAGAAATGTGAATGAATTGTGGAATGTTGTTAAAGAATCATGGAGTGGAATAACAGCTGAGAGGTGCCACAAGTTGGTTGACTCCATGCCACTCAGATGTCAAGCAGTTTTAAAAAACTGTGGTCATACAACTAAATATTAGTTTAGTGATTCACAGGATTGCTAAATCCCAGAAAAAAAAATGTTTGTACAAAATAGTTTTGAGTTTGTACAGTCAAAAATAGACACGTCTATTTTTTTGAACACACCCCATTCAACTAATTGCCAATTGCACAGCCTTAAGAGCGTGCATATCATGAATGCTGGGTCTTGTTTGTTTTCTGAGAATCTACTGAACCTACTGGTAACTTGTTTGCCACGTAGCAATAAAAAATATACTAAAAACCTTGATTATTCTGGTTAGTCACATTGTACTGCTATTATTTTGAACAAGACTGTACATGCTGTACAGTGTTAGACACGGTTATTCACTTTCGTATCCTTCATGGCAACTTTGAGTAATGCTGCACTGGGGGATCTGCTAATATGATATTGTATACATGCAACGCATTACATACATTGTGCTTTACACGCGACACCGTTTTATTATGAGCTCCACGTTGTTTACACGGAGACGCGAGCTCGCGCACATGGACGCCATATGCAATGTGTTTTTAAAGTTCATACTCGCTTACAGAAACGCGTTTAAAACAGAAGCTAGACGATAAGGGGATGGGCATCTGAAAACAGTCATCTGAAAACAGCTTTTTATATAACTAATCATTGCAGATGTTTATCTGAGATGTTCTGAATTTAGTTTATGTACATGATAGTTTATAATGTAGTTTCAGTGATATTTACCCATCAGTTATGTATGTAAGGGTATTTCTGTGGACAATTTATGCTAACAGTTGTTCATAACTCTCTTACAGGTCTGCATCCCTCTCATCAGTACAAAACTATGAAGTGGAAAAACATATTCACACTTTTTGGACATACAGTTATATGGTAACATGAGCCACATGAAGTTTATTGTATATATTCTAAATCAATATATTGGTTTATGTGAATGAGTAGGCAGGATGATTTTCACATCATTTTAAAGAAAAAACTCTAGACTACTAGATTCTGTTCATGAAAGTCTTGTTAAAACATGTTTTAGTATGGGTTTTGTGGACTTATATCAGTGACTTAAAATTTTTGCTTTTTTAAAAACCACGCATAAACCTCTCAAAAATACAAACATGTACATACATTTAGCTCATATAATATTTTAGCCCAGTTTGTGCTGAACACAGTGGTATGAGACACTTGCCATTATTAGGATTTAAAGCAACTGAAAAAGACCAAATGTAAGAGCATGTCAGAACCTCTGACAGTGTCCCAAAATGGTCGGACCCCAGAGGGTTAAAGTTTGATCAATTGTGTATAATGACATGTGCAACAAATGGATATAGGGTGTCAAACTCATAGATTAATGGGCGTAGATTTAGGGTGGGACACTAGGGACATGTCCCTACCAATATTCAGGGAAGACTGAATTGTCCCTAGCAATAATTTCGACCAAACAATTAATCTGTATTTATATATAACCACTGATGTCCGTCTTATTCTTGTGTTTTCTATTTTTTACTTATTATATATTTTTTTAGGAATCATTTAAATTAGATTAATAATAATAATGAAATAAATTATCTTACTAGTTTCTATTAAAAAAAGTACTAGTGTCTAATGAATAAGTACTAGTATTTATTGAGTAAGTACTTGTAACTAATTAATAAATACTAGTATCTAATAAATAAGAACTAGTATTTATTTAAAAGGTACTAGTATCTAATAAATAAGTACTAGTATCTAATGAAAAAGAACTAGTATTTAATGAATAGATACTAGTATTTATTAAATAAGTACTAGTATCTAATTAATAAGTACTAGTATCTAATAAAGAAGCACTAGTATCTAATGTTTAAGTACTAGTGACGATTGGAATACATACTAGTCAAAATTGAATAGTTGATATCTGAATAACCGATCTTCATAGAAATCAATGGGAAATTTTTTAAAAAAAGTTACTAGTAACAATGGAATAATTACTAGTCACTATTCCAATAAGTACTAGTATCTAGTGAATAAGCACTAGTATCTATTTAAAAAGTACTAGTATCTAATTTTTAGTTACTAGTATATAATGATTAAGAACTAGTATCTAACGAATAGATACTAGTATCTATTGAATAAGTACTAGTATCTAATGAATAAGCACTAGTATCTAAAAAATAAGCACTAGTATCTATTTTTTAAGTACTAGTATCTAATGGTTAAGAACTAGTATCTAATCGAAGAGATACTAGTAACTAAAAAATAAGAACTAGTACCTAAAAAATAGATACTAGTAAATGTAAATGAAAAAATGTCAAAACGGCTTGCCATATATATAACTTGTATGTGAAAATGTGTTTAAAAATGTCTTTAAAAATAAGAAGAAAGTGTTACACAAATGTTTTTTAATTTATTTCTGAAAGTTTTGTTTAAGAGCCAATCAGAGTAGAGGTCAAAGAACCAGGAAGTAGAGACGCACGCGAGTTGTGGGGATGCACTTATTTCCAGGGACTTCAGAACAGCGTAACAGATATTGCGTCATCGGGTAGGCGTGGCCTATTTGATAATCTGCCGAGATCAACAATCATGCGCAGATTGGGAGGAAATCCGTTGGCATAAATTGCTTCAGATAACGTTACTTGTCCGCGGTGGTGGGTGTTTTTCAAATTTTATTCATACTGTTAGAACTTAGATAACATTTCCGCACTCGCGATCGTTTCGTGACATTCATACTTAAACCATCGGTCCGCGATCGCAGGCGTTTCGTGTCAAATTACATTAATATTGTTAAAATTACACTAATACAGTTATGACTTCAGATACCCATCCTGATCGCAGGTTGCATGTTAAATTAATTTAATACAGTTGTGACTTCAGATACCCGTTCTGATTGCAGGTATTTCATGTTAAATTACATTAATACAGTTATGACTTCAGATACCTGTCCTGATCGCAGGTATTTCATGTTAAATTATTTTATGACTTCAGATACCCGTCCTGATCGCAGGTGTTTCATGTTAAATTAATTTAATACAGTTGTGACTTCAGATACCCGTCCTGATCGCAGGTATTTCATGTTAAATTACATTAATACAGTTATGACTTCAGATACCTGTCCTGATCGCAGGTATTTCATGTTAAATTTATTTAATACAGTTGTGACTTCAAATACCAGTCCTGATCTCAGGTATTTCATGTTAAATTACTTTAATACAGTTATGACTTCAGATACCCGTCCTGATCGCAGGTGTTTCATGTTAAATTAATTTAATACAGTTGTGACTTCAGAAACCCGTCCTGATCGCAGGTATTTCATGTTAAATTATTTTATGACTTCAGATACCCGTCCTGATTGCAGGTATTTCATGTTAAATTAATTTAATACAGTTGTGACTTCAGATACCCGTCCTGACCGCAGGTGCTTCATGTTAAATTTATTTAATACAGTTGTGACTTCAAATACCAGTCCTGATCTCAGGTATTTCATGTTAAATTACTTTAATACAGTTATGACTTCAGATACCCGTCCTGATCGCAGGTGTTTCATGTTAAATTAATTTAATACAGTTGTGACTTCAAATACCCGTCCTGATCGCAGGTATTTCATGTTAAATTACTTTAATACAGTTATGACTTCAGATACACGTCCTGATCGCAGGTGTTTCATGTTAAATTACTTTAATACAGTTGTGACTTCAAATACCAGTCCTGATCGCAGGTATTTCATGTTAAATTAATTTAATACAGTTATGACTTCAGATACACGTCCTGATCTCAGGTGTTTCATGTTAAATTACTTTAATACAGTTGTGACTTCAAATACCAGTCCTGATCTCAGGTATTTCATGTTAAATTACATTAATACAGTTATGACTTCAGATACCTGTCCTGATCGCAGGTATTTCATGTTAAATTTATTTAATACAGTTGTGACTTCAAATACCAGTCCTGATCTCAGGTATTTCATGTTAAATTACTTTAATACAGTTATGACTTTAGATACCCGTCCTGATCGCAGGTGTTTCATGTTAAATTAATTTAATACAGTTGTGACTTCAGAAACCCGTCCTGATCGCAGGTATTTCATGTTAAATTATTTTATGACTTCAGATACCCGTCCTGATTGCAGGTATTTCATGTTAAATTAATTTAATACAGTTGTGACTTCAGATACCCGTCCTGACCGCAGGTGCTTCATGTTAAATTTATTTAATACAGTTGTGACTTCAAATACCAGTCCTGATCTCAGGTATTTCATGTTAAATTACTTTAATACAGTTATGACTTCAGATACCCGTCCTGATCGCAGGTGTTTCATGTTAAATTAATTTAATACAGTTGTGACTTCAAATACCCGTCCTGATCGCAGGTATTTCATGTTAAATTACTTTAATACAGTTATGACTTCAGATACACGTCCTGATCGCAGGTGTTTCATGTTAAATTACTTTAATACAGTTGTGACTTCAAATACCAGTCCTGATCGCAGGTATTTCATGTTAAATTAATTTAATACAGTTATGACTTCAGATACACGTCCTGATCTCAGGTGTTTCATGTTAAATTACTTTAATACAGTTGTGACTTCAAATACCAGTCCTGATCGCAGGTATTTCATGTTAAATTAATTTTATACAGTTGTGACTTCAGATACCCGTCCTGATCGCAGGTGTTTCATGTTAAATTACTTTATGACTTCAGATACCCGTCCTGATCGCAGGTATTTCATGTTAAATTAATTTAATACAGTTGTGACTTCAAATACCCGTCCTGATCGCAGGTATTTCATGTTAACCCTCTGGGGTCTAAGGGGTTTTTAGGGCCCTGGGGAAGTTTTGACATGCACTGACATTTGTGCTTTTTTCAGTTGCTTAAAAACATATTAATGGCAAAAGTCTCATAACACTGTGTTCATCACAAACTGGGCTACAATATCATATAATACACATGTATGTACATGTTTGTATTTTTGAGAGAAAAATGTTTATGCGTGGTTTTTGAAAAAGCTAAATTTTTAAGTCACTGATATAACACCACAAAACTCATTCTAAACATGTTTTCCCAAGACTTTCCAAACTGGATCTAGTAGTCTAGAGTTTTTTCTTCAAAATGATGTGAAAATCATATGGCCTACTCAATCACATAAAGCAAGATATTGATTTACAATTTCTAAGACACTTTTGCTTGGGAAAGGCCGTATGCGTGGAGGCGGGAAAGCTCCTGAATAATCAGTGATTGACAGCTGAGAGACAAAAGAGTTGAATAATGAGCCACACAATAAGCCTTGTGGGGATGTTCAACAGGAATGAAACTTTCTCTGTAGTAAAACCAAGATAAGGTTTACTTTTCAATATAATGTAAATACACACACACACATTATATATATTTCTATATATTTCTATTGAACTATTTTCTATTAATTTCACAAGTATAAGTTACCTTTTAAAAACCATAGTAGCCTAATCATGGTAAAGATACTGTTTGGCCATCGTAAAATGAACACACTTCAACCCAGGGTTAGTGTTTGGTTGGCCAGCGAGAGGTTTACTTTTGTGCAGTAAAAAGCTCAAAAGAACAACTGCCTATCGTTGTCTGGACTCTTATTTGTGTTTTTGTAATCATTATAGTAGAAACACAACAAGGGACACGCGTGATAAACTTATCAATGTTTGTTTACAGCCGCCGCCATTACCTCACGTGTTGATCATGAAAGCAGTGAATGTGTGCACACGCGAGTGATACTGTGTTTAATAAACTTTCTGTGCGGAGATATGCACTTAGGCGCAACTAAATAAGGATTGTACTGTTTGCAATCGAGTATTTTATAAGAATACCAAAAAGCGCGTCGAGTTTCCTGACTCGCGTGTTTGTGTATGTGCGTTCCAATCGCATGAACTGTTTGACGGAAGAACAAAGAAAACACTCGCGTCTGGAGATACTGACACACATACGCAAGTAAGGATTTAAATGTCATGTTTGGTGCAATCGGATGGAACAACAAGGAATGGAGAGACTGGATTGTGGATTGCATATCCATTGACTGCAGGAGGCACGAGTCATGCATATGGATGTTTCTGCTCATTCACTTCAATGGCACGGGGGTGTGGCGATCCGATCTCATTACAGATAATGAGGTAACTGGCGAAATACGGTACTTCTCCTCCTTCTCATACAGTTTACACCGAATGACAATATCTGTTTTCAATATCACTTACATCAATTAAAAGGAGACATTCCAAGCATTATGTAGACATTTATCTTTTGTTTCTACGACAAGTATTCGTTAAGTTACAGTTTATTTTTCTGACGCGTTTCTGAAAGGACTTCACTGAGGGAGAGAGAACAGAACATGCATCATGTTTATTTTCTTAATTTTGCGAAAAGCACAACATTCTGTTTTTATTGGTAGTGGACAAAAAAAAAACTAGACACTTTAACGTTTTAAATGATGTATAAATCATACCTGTATGTCAAAAATCAGCAGAGTAATTTAAGTCTCTTTGCGGAGTGATTGAAAAATAAAGAGTTTGCGGCGCCAGCGCCACCGTCGACCCCAGAGTGTTAAAATACTTTAATACAGTTGTGACTTCAAAAACCAGTCCTGACCTCAGGTATTTCATGTTAAATTACTTTAATACAGTTGTGACTTCAGATACCTGTCCTGATCGCAGGTGTTTCATGTTAAATTACTTTATGACTTCAGATACCCGTCCTGATCGCAGGTGCTTCATGTTAAATTACTTTAATACAGTTGTGACTTCAGATACCCGTCCTGATCGCAGGTATTTCATGTTAAATTACTTTAATACAGTTGTGACTTCAAATACCAGTCCTGATCTCAGGTATTTCATGTTAAATTACTTTAATACAGTTGTGACTTCAAATACCCGTCCTGATCGCAGGTGCTTCATGTTAAATTACTTTAATACAGTTGTGACTTCAGATACCCGTCCTGATCGCAGGTATTTCATGTTAAATTACTTTAATACAGTTGTGACTTCAAATACCAGTCCTGATCTCAGGTATTTCATGTTAAATTAATTTAATACAGTTGTGACTTCAAATACCCGTCCTGATCGCAGGTGCTTCATGTTAAATTACTTTAATACAGTTGTGACTTCAAATACCAGTCCTGATCTCAGGTATTTCATGTTAAATTAATTTAATACAGTTGTGACTTCAGATACCTGTCCTGATCGCAGGTGTTTCATGTTAAATTACTTTAATACAGTTGTGACTTCAAATACCAGTCCTGATCGCAGGTGTTTCATGTTAAATTAATTTAATACAGTTGTGACTTCAGATACCTGTCCTGATCGCAGGTGTTTCATGTTAAATTACTTTAATACAGTTGTGACTTCAAATACCAGTCCTGATCGCAGGTGTTTCATGTTAAATTACTTTATGACTTCAGATACCCATCCTGATCGCAGGTGTTTCATGTTAAATTACTTTATGACTTCAGATACACGTCCTGATCGCAGGTGTTTCATGTTAAATTTATTTAATACAGTTGTGACTTCAGATACCCGTCCTGACCGCAGGTATTTCATGTTAAATTACATTAATACAGTTGTGACTTCAGATACCCGTCCTGATCTCAGGTATTTCATGTTAAATTAATTTAATACAGTTGTGACTTCAAATACCAGTCCTGATCTCAGGTATTTCATGTTAAATTAATTTAATACAGTTGTGACTTCAGATACCAGTCCTGATCTCAGGTATTTCATGTTAAATTAATTTAATACAGTTGTGACTTTAAATACCAGTCCTGATCTCAGGTATTTCATGTTAAATTAATTTAATACAGTTGTGACTTCAAATACCAGTCCTGATCGCAGGTATTTCATGTTAAATTACTTTAATACAGTTGTGACTTCAAATACCAGTCCTGATCTCAGGTATTTCATGTTAAATTAATTTAATACAGTTGTGACTTCAGATACCCGTCCTGATCGCAGGTGTTTCATGTTAAATTAATTTAATACAGTTGTGACTTCAAATACCAGTCCTGATCTCAGGTATTTCATGTTAAATTAATTTAATACAGTTGTGACTTCAAATACCAGTCCTGATCTCAGGTATTTCATGTTAAATTAATTTAATACAGTTGTGACTTCAGATACCCGTCCTGATCGCAGGTGTTTCATGTTAAATTAATTTAATACAGTTGTGACTTCAGATGCCTGTCCTGATCGCAGGTGTTTCATGTTAAATTAATTTAATACAGTTGTGACTTCAGATACCCGTCCTGATCGCAGGTGTTTCATGTTAAATTAATTTAATACAGTTGTGACTTCAGATACCCGTCCTGATCGCAGGTGTTTCATGTTAAATTTTTTTAATACAGTTGTGACTTCAGATACCCGTCCTGATCGCAGGTGTTTCATGTTAAATTACTTTATGACTTCAGATACCCGTCCTGATCGCAGGTGCTTCATGTTAAATTAATTTAATACAGTTGTGACTTCAGATACCCGTCCTGATCGCAGGTATTTCATGTTAAATTAATTTAATACAGTTGTGACTTCAGATACCCGTCCTGATCGCAGGTGCTTCATGTTAAATTAATTTAATACAGTTGTGACTTCAGATACCCGTCCTGATCGCAGGTGCTTCATGTTAAATTACTTTATGACTTCAGATACCCGTCCTGATCGCAGGTATTTCATGTTAAATTAATTTAATACAGTTGTGACTTCAGATACCCGTCCTGATCGCAGGTGCTTCATGTTAAATTAATTTAATACAGTTGTGACTTCAGATACCCGTCCTGATCGCAGGTGCTTCATGTTAAATTACTTTATGACTTCAGATACCCGTCCTGATCGCAGGTATTTCATGTTAAATTAATTTAATACAGTTGTGACTTCAGATACCCGTCCTGATCGCAGGTGCTTCATGTTAAATTACTTTATGACTTCAGATACCCGTCCTGATCGCAGGTATTTCATGTTAAATTTATTTAATACAGTTGTGACTTCAGATACCCGTCCTGATCGCAGGTGCTTCATGTTAAATTACTTTATGACTTCAGATACCCGTCCTGATCGCAGGTATTTCATGTTAAATTAATTTAATACAGTTGTGACTTCAGATACCCGTCCTGATCGCAGGTGCTTCATGTTAAATTACTTTATGACTTCAGATACCCGTCCTGATCGCAGGTATTTCATGTTAAATTTATTTAATACAGTTGTGACTTCAGATACCCGTCCTGATCGCAGGTGCTTCATGTTAAATTACTTTATGACTTCAGATACCCGTCCTGATCGCAGGTATTTCATGTTAAATTAATTTAATACAGTTGTGACTTCAGATACCCGTCCTGATCGCAGGTGCTTCATGTTAAATTAATTTAATACAGTTGTGACTTCAGATACCCGTCCTGATCGCAGGTGCTTCATGTTAAATTACTTTATGACTTCAGATACCCGTCCTGATCGCAGGTATTTCATGTTAAATTAATTTAATACAGTTGTGACTTCAGATACCCGTCCTGATCGCAGGTGCTTCATGTTAAATTACTTTATGACTTCAGATACCCGTCCTGATCGCAGGTATTTCATGTTAAATTTATTTAATACAGTTGTGACTTCAGATACCCGTCCTGATCGCAGGTGCTTCATGTTAAATTACTTTATGACTTCAGATACCCGTCCTGATCGCAGGTATTTCATGTTAAATTAATTTAATACAGTTGTGACTTCAGATACCCGTCCTGATCGCAGGTGCTTCATGTTAAATTACTTTATGACTTCAGATACCCGTCCTGATCGCAGGTATTTCATGTTAAATTTATTTAATACAGTTGTGACTTCAGATACCCGTCCTGACCGCAGGTATTTCATGTTAAATTAATTTAATACAGTTGTGACTTCAAATACCAGTCCTGATCTCAGGTATTTCATGTTAAATTACATTAATACAGTTGTGACTTCAGATACCCGTCCTGATCTCAGGTATTTCATGTTAAATTAATTTAATACAGTTGTGACTTCAAATACCAGTCCTGATCTCAGGTATTTCATGTTAAATTAATTTAATACAGTTGTGACTTCAGATACCAGTCCTGATCTCAGGTATTTCATGTTAAATTAATTTAATACAGTTGTGACTTCAAATACCCGTCCTGATCGCAGGTGCTTCATGTTAAATTACTTTAATACAGTTGTGACTTCAAATACCAGTCCTGATCTCAGGTATTTCATGTTAAATTAATTTAATACAGTTGTGACTTCAGATACCTGTCCTGATCGCAGGTGTTTCATGTTAAATTACTTTAATACAGTTGTGACTTCAAATACCAGTCCTGATCGCAGGTGTTTCATGTTAAATTCATTTAATACAGTTGTGACTTCAGATACCTGTCCTGATCGCAGGTGTTTCATGTTAAATTACTTTAATACAGTTGTGACTTCAAATACCAGTCCTGATCGCAGGTGTTTCATGTTAAATTACTTTATGACTTCAGATACCCATCCTGATCGCAGGTGTTTCATGTTAAATTACTTTATGACTTCAGATACCCATCCTGATCGCAGGTGTTTCATGTTAAATTAATTTAATACAGTTGTGACTTCAGATACCCGTCCTGATCGCAGGTGTTTCATGTTAAATTACTTTATGACTTCAGATACACGTCCTGATCGCAGGTGTTTCATGTTAAATTTATTTAATACAGTTGTGACTTCAGATACCCGTCCTGACCGCAGGTGTTTCATGTTAAATTACTTTAATACAATTGTGACTTCAAATACCAGTCCTGATCTCAGGTATTTCATGTTAAATTACATTAATACAGTTGTGACTTCAGATACCCGTCCTGATCTCAGGTATTTCATGTTAAATTAATTTAATACAGTTGTGACTTCAAATACCAGTCCTGATCTCAGGTATTTCATGTTAAATTAATTTAATACAGTTGTGACTTCAAATACCAGTCCTGATCGCAGGTATTTCATGTTAAATTACTTTAATACAGTTGTGACTTCAAATACCAGTCCTGATCTCAGGTATTTCATGTTAAATTAATTTAATACAGTTGTGACTTCAGATACCCGTCCTGATCGCAGGTGTTTCATGTTAAATTAATTTAATACAGTTGTGACTTCAAATACCAGTCCTGATCTCAGGTATTTCATGTTAAATTAATTTAATACAGTTGTGACTTCAAATACCAGTCCTGATCTCAGGTATTTCATGTTAAATTAATTTAATACAGTTGTGACTTCAGATACCCGTCCTGATCGCAGGTGTTTCATGTTAAATTAATTTAATACAGTTGTGACTTCAGATGCCTGTCCGGATCGCAGGTGTTTCATGTTAAATTAATTTAATACAGTTGTGACTTCAGATACCCGTCCTGATCGCAGGTGTTTCATGTTAAATTTTTTTAATACAGTTGTGACTTCAGATACCCGTCCTGATCGCAGGTGTTTCATGTTAAATTACTTTATGACTTCAGATACCCGTCCTGATCGCAGGTGCTTCATGTTAAATTTATTTAATACAGTTGTGACTTCAGATACCTGTCCTGATCGCAGGTATTTCATGTTAAATTAATTTAATACAGTTGTGACTTCAGATACCCGTCCTGATCGCAGGTGTTTCATGTTAAATTATTTTATGACTTCAGATACCCGTCCTGATCGCAGGTGCTTCATGTTAAATTTATTTAATACAGTTGTGACTTCAAATACCAGTCCTGATCGCAGGTATTTCATGTTAAATTAATTTAATACAGTTGTGACTTCAGATACCCGTCCTGATCGCAGGTGCTTCATGTTAAATTAATTTAATACAGTTGTGACTTCAGATACCCGTCCTGATCGCAGGTGTTTCATGTTAAATTAATTTAATACAGTTGTGACTTCAGATACCCGTCCTGATCGCAGGTATTTCATGTTAAATTAATTTAATACAGTTGTGACTTCAGATACCCGTCCTGATCGCAGGTGCTTCATGTTAAATTAATTTAATACAGTTGTGACTTCAGATACCCGTCCTGATCGCAGGTGCTTCATGTTAAATTACTTTATGACTTCAGATACCCGTCCTGATCGCAGGTATTTCATGTTAAATTAATTTAATACAGTTGTGACTTCAGATACCCGTCCTGATCGCAGGTGCTTCATGTTAAATTACTTTATGACTTCAGATACCCGTCCTGATCGCAGGTATTTCATGTTAAATTTATTTAATACAGTTGTGACTTCAGATAATTGTCCTGACCGCAGGTGTTTCATATTAAATTACTTTAATACAATTGTGACTTCAAATACCAGTCCTGATCTCAGGTATTTCATGTTAAATTACATTAATACAGTTGTGACTTCAGATACCCGTCCTGATCTCAGGTATTTCATGTTAAATTAATTTAATACAGTTGTGACTTCAAATACCAGTCCTGATCTCAGGTATTTCATGTTAAATTAATTTAATACAGTTGTGACTTCAGATACCAGTCCTGATCTCAGGTATTTCATGTTAAATTACTTTAATACAGTTGTGACTTCAAATACCCGTCCTGATCGCAGGTGCTTCATGTTAAATTACTTTAATACAGTTGTGACTTCAGATACCCGTCCTGATCGCAGGTATTTCATGTTAAATTACTTTAATACAGTTGTGACTTCAAATACCAGTCCTGATCTCAGGTATTTCATGTTAAATTAATTTAATACAGTTGTGACTTCAAATACCCGTCCTGATCGCAGGTGCTTCATGTTAAATTACTTTAATACAGTTGTGACTTCAAATACCAGTCCTGATCTCAGGTATTTCATGTTAAATTAATTTAATACAGTTGTGACTTCAGATACCTGTCCTGATCGCAGGTGTTTCATGTTAAATTACTTTAATACAGTTGTGACTTCAAATACCAGTCCTGATCGCAGGTGTTTCATGTTAAATTAATTTAATACAGTTGTGACTTCAGATACCTGTCCTGATCGCAGGTGTTTCATGTTAAATTACTTTAATACAGTTGTGACTTCAAATACCAGTCCTGATCGCAGGTGTTTCATGTTAAATTACTTTATGACTTCAGATACCCATCCTGATCGCAGGTGTTTCATGTTAAATTACTTTATGACTTCAGATACACGTCCTGATCGCAGGTGTTTCATGTTAAATTTATTTAATACAGTTGTGACTTCAGATACCCGTCCTGACCGCAGGTATTTCATGTTAAATTACATTAATACAGTTGTGACTTCAGATACCCGTCCTGATCTCAGGTATTTCATGTTAAATTAATTTAATACAGTTGTGACTTCAAATACCAGTCCTGATCTCAGGTATTTCATGTTAAATTAATTTAATACAGTTGTGACTTCAGATACCAGTCCTGATCTCAGGTATTTCATGTTAAATTAATTTAATACAGTTGTGACTTTAAATACCAGTCCTGATCTCAGGTATTTCATGTTAAATTAATTTAATACAGTTGTGACTTCAAATACCAGTCCTGATCGCAGGTATTTCATGTTAAATTACTTTAATACAGTTGTGACTTCAAATACCAGTCCTGATCTCAGGTATTTCATGTTAAATTAATTTAATACAGTTGTGACTTCAGATACCCGTCCTGATCGCAGGTGTTTCATGTTAAATTAATTTAATACAGTTGTGACTTCAAATACCAGTCCTGATCTCAGGTATTTCATGTTAAATTAATTTAATACAGTTGTGACTTCAAATACCAGTCCTGATCTCAGGTATTTCATGTTAAATTAATTTAATACAGTTGTGACTTCAGATACCCGTCCTGATCGCAGGTGTTTCATGTTAAATTAATTTAATACAGTTGTGACTTCAGATGCCTGTCCTGATCGCAGGTGTTTCATGTTAAATTAATTTAATACAGTTGTGACTTCAGATACCCGTCCTGATCGCAGGTGTTTCATGTTAAATTAATTTAATACAGTTGTGACTTCAGATACCCGTCCTGATCGCAGGTGTTTCATGTTAAATTTTTTTAATACAGTTGTGACTTCAGATACCCGTCCTGATCGCAGGTGTTTCATGTTAAATTACTTTATGACTTCAGATACCCGTCCTGATCGCAGGTGCTTCATGTTAAATTTATTTAATACAGTTGTGACTTCAGATACCCGTCCTGATCGCAGGTGTTTCATGTTAAATTAATTTAATACAGTTGTGACTTCAGATACCTGTCCTGATCGCAGGTATTTCATGTTAAATTAATTTAATACAGTTGTGACTTCAGATACCCGTCCTGATCGCAGGTGTTTCATGTTAAATTATTTTATGACTTCAGATACCCGTCCTGATCGCAGGTGCTTCATGTTAAATTTATTTAATACAGTTGTGACTTCAAATACCCGTCCTGATCGCAGGTGCTTCATGTTAAATTAATTTAATACAGTTGTGACTTCAGATACCCGTCCTGATCGCAGGTGCTTCATGTTAAATTAATTTAATACAGTTGTGACTTCAGATACCCGTCCTGATCGCAGGTGTTTCATGTTAAATTACTTTATGACTTCAGATACCCGTCCTGATCGCAGGTATTTCATGTTAAATTAATTTAATACAGTTGTGACTTCAAATACCCGTCCTGATCGCAGGTATTTCATGTTAACCCTCTGGGGTCTAAGGGGTTTTTAGGGCCCTGGGGAAGTTTTGACATGCACTGACATTTGTGCTTTTTTCAGTTGCTTAAAAACATATTAATGGCAAAAGTCTCATAACACTGTGTTCATCACAAACTGGGCTACAATATCATATAATACACATGTATGTACATGTTTGTATTTTTGAGAGAAAAATGTTTATGCGTGGTTTTTGAAAAAGCTAAATTTTTAAGTCACTGATATAACACCACAAAACTCATTCTAAACATGTTTTCCCAAGACTTTCCAAACTGGATCTAGTAGTCTAGAGTTTTTTCTTCAAAATGATGTGAAAATCATATGGCCTACTCAATCACATAAAGCAAGATATTGATTTACAATTTCTAAGACACTTTTGCTTGGGAAAGGCCGTATGCGTGGAGGCGGGAAAGCTCCTGAATAATCAGTGATTGACAGCTGAGAGACAAAAGAGTTGAATAATGAGCCACACAATAAGCCTTGTGGGGATGTTCAACAGGAATGAAACTTTCTCTGTAGTAAAACCAAGATAAGGTTTACTTTTCAATATAATGTAAATACACACACACACATTATATATATTTCTATATATTTCTATTGAACTATTTTCTATTAATTTCACAAGTATAAGTTACCTTTTAAAAACCATAGTAGCCTAATCATGGTAAAGATACTGTTTGGCCATCGTAAAATGAACACACTTCAACCCAGGGTTAGTGTTTGGTTGGCCAGCGAGAGGTTTACTTTTGTGCAGTAAAAAGCTCAAAAGAACAACTGCCTATCGTTGTCTGGACTCTTATTTGTGTTTTTGTAATCATTATAGTAGAAACACAACAAGGGACACGCGTGATAAACTTATCAATGTTTGTTTACAGCCGCCGCCATTACCTCACGTGTTGATCATGAAAGCAGTGAATGTGTGCACACGCGAGTGATACTGTGTTTAATAAACTTTCTGTGCGGAGATATGCACTTAGGCGCAACTAAATAAGGATTGTACTGTTTGCAATCGAGTATTTTATAAGAATACCAAAAAGCGCGTCGAGTTTCCTGACTCGCGTGTTTGTGTATGTGCGTTCCAATCGCATGAACTGTTTGACGGAAGAACAAAGAAAACACTCGCGTCTGGAGATACTGACACACATACGCAAGTAAGGATTTAAATGTCATGTTTGGTGCAATCGGATGGAACAACAAGGAATGGAGAGACTGGATTGTGGATTGCATATCCATTGACTGCAGGAGGCACGAGTCATGCATATGGATGTTTCTGCTCATTCACTTCAATGGCACGGGGGTGTGGCGATCCGATCTCATTACAGATAATGAGGTAACTGGCGAAATACGGTACTTCTCCTCCTTCTCATACAGTTTACACCGAATGACAATATCTGTTTTCAATATCACTTACATCAATTAAAAGGAGACATTCCAAGCATTATGTAGACATTTATCTTTTGTTTCTACGACAAGTATTCGTTAAGTTACAGTTTATTTTTCTGACGCGTTTCTGAAAGGACTTCACTGAGGGAGAGAGAACAGAACATGCATCATGTTTATTTTCTTAATTTTGCGAAAAGCACAACATTCTGTTTTTATTGGTAGTGGACAAAAAAAAAACTAGACACTTTAACGTTTTAAATGATGTATAAATCATACCTGTATGTCAAAAATCAGCAGAGTAATTTAAGTCTCTTTGCGGAGTGATTGAAAAATAAAGAGTTTGCGGCGCCAGCGCCACCGTCGACCCCAGAGTGTTAAAATACTTTAATACAGTTGTGACTTCAAAAACCAGTCCTGACCTCAGGTATTTCATGTTAAATTACTTTAATACAGTTGTGACTTCAGATACCTGTCCTGATCGCAGGTGTTTCATGTTAAATTACTTTATGACTTCAGATACCCGTCCTGATCGCAGGTGCTTCATGTTAAATTACTTTAATACAGTTGTGACTTCAGATACCCGTCCTGATCGCAGGTATTTCATGTTAAATTACTTTAATACAGTTGTGACTTCAAATACCAGTCCTGATCTCAGGTATTTCATGTTAAATTACTTTAATACAGTTGTGACTTCAAATACCCGTCCTGATCGCAGGTGCTTCATGTTAAATTACTTTAATACAGTTGTGACTTCAGATACCCGTCCTGATCGCAGGTATTTCATGTTAAATTACTTTAATACAGTTGTGACTTCAAATACCAGTCCTGATCTCAGGTATTTCATGTTAAATTAATTTAATACAGTTGTGACTTCAAATACCCGTCCTGATCGCAGGTGCTTCATGTTAAATTACTTTAATACAGTTGTGACTTCAAATACCAGTCCTGATCTCAGGTATTTCATGTTAAATTAATTTAATACAGTTGTGACTTCAGATACCTGTCCTGATCGCAGGTGTTTCATGTTAAATTACTTTAATACAGTTGTGACTTCAAATACCAGTCCTGATCGCAGGTGTTTCATGTTAAATTAATTTAATACAGTTGTGACTTCAGATACCTGTCCTGATCGCAGGTGTTTCATGTTAAATTACTTTAATACAGTTGTGACTTCAAATACCAGTCCTGATCGCAGGTGTTTCATGTTAAATTACTTTATGACTTCAGATACCCATCCTGATCGCAGGTGTTTCATGTTAAATTACTTTATGACTTCAGATACACGTCCTGATCGCAGGTGTTTCATGTTAAATTTATTTAATACAGTTGTGACTTCAGATACCCGTCCTGACCGCAGGTATTTCATGTTAAATTACATTAATACAGTTGTGACTTCAGATACCCGTCCTGATCTCAGGTATTTCATGTTAAATTAATTTAATACAGTTGTGACTTCAAATACCAGTCCTGATCTCAGGTATTTCATGTTAAATTAATTTAATACAGTTGTGACTTCAGATACCAGTCCTGATCTCAGGTATTTCATGTTAAATTAATTTAATACAGTTGTGACTTTAAATACCAGTCCTGATCTCAGGTATTTCATGTTAAATTAATTTAATACAGTTGTGACTTCAAATACCAGTCCTGATCGCAGGTATTTCATGTTAAATTACTTTAATACAGTTGTGACTTCAAATACCAGTCCTGATCTCAGGTATTTCATGTTAAATTAATTTAATACAGTTGTGACTTCAGATACCCGTCCTGATCGCAGGTGTTTCATGTTAAATTAATTTAATACAGTTGTGACTTCAAATACCAGTCCTGATCTCAGGTATTTCATGTTAAATTAATTTAATACAGTTGTGACTTCAAATACCAGTCCTGATCTCAGGTATTTCATGTTAAATTAATTTAATACAGTTGTGACTTCAGATACCCGTCCTGATCGCAGGTGTTTCATGTTAAATTAATTTAATACAGTTGTGACTTCAGATGCCTGTCCTGATCGCAGGTGTTTCATGTTAAATTAATTTAATACAGTTGTGACTTCAGATACCCGTCCTGATCGCAGGTGTTTCATGTTAAATTAATTTAATACAGTTGTGACTTCAGATACCCGTCCTGATCGCAGGTGTTTCATGTTAAATTTTTTTAATACAGTTGTGACTTCAGATACCCGTCCTGATCGCAGGTGTTTCATGTTAAATTACTTTATGACTTCAGATACCCGTCCTGATCGCAGGTGCTTCATGTTAAATTAATTTAATACAGTTGTGACTTCAGATACCCGTCCTGATCGCAGGTATTTCATGTTAAATTAATTTAATACAGTTGTGACTTCAGATACCCGTCCTGATCGCAGGTGCTTCATGTTAAATTAATTTAATACAGTTGTGACTTCAGATACCCGTCCTGATCGCAGGTGCTTCATGTTAAATTACTTTATGACTTCAGATACCCGTCCTGATCGCAGGTATTTCATGTTAAATTAATTTAATACAGTTGTGACTTCAGATACCCGTCCTGATCGCAGGTGCTTCATGTTAAATTAATTTAATACAGTTGTGACTTCAGATACCCGTCCTGATCGCAGGTGCTTCATGTTAAATTACTTTATGACTTCAGATACCCGTCCTGATCGCAGGTATTTCATGTTAAATTAATTTAATACAGTTGTGACTTCAGATACCCGTCCTGATCGCAGGTGCTTCATGTTAAATTACTTTATGACTTCAGATACCCGTCCTGATCGCAGGTATTTCATGTTAAATTTATTTAATACAGTTGTGACTTCAGATACCCGTCCTGATCGCAGGTGCTTCATGTTAAATTACTTTATGACTTCAGATACCCGTCCTGATCGCAGGTATTTCATGTTAAATTAATTTAATACAGTTGTGACTTCAGATACCCGTCCTGATCGCAGGTGCTTCATGTTAAATTACTTTATGACTTCAGATACCCGTCCTGATCGCAGGTATTTCATGTTAAATTTATTTAATACAGTTGTGACTTCAGATACCCGTCCTGATCGCAGGTGCTTCATGTTAAATTACTTTATGACTTCAGATACCCGTCCTGATCGCAGGTATTTCATGTTAAATTAATTTAATACAGTTGTGACTTCAGATACCCGTCCTGATCGCAGGTGCTTCATGTTAAATTAATTTAATACAGTTGTGACTTCAGATACCCGTCCTGATCGCAGGTGCTTCATGTTAAATTACTTTATGACTTCAGATACCCGTCCTGATCGCAGGTATTTCATGTTAAATTAATTTAATACAGTTGTGACTTCAGATACCCGTCCTGATCGCAGGTGCTTCATGTTAAATTACTTTATGACTTCAGATACCCGTCCTGATCGCAGGTATTTCATGTTAAATTTATTTAATACAGTTGTGACTTCAGATACCCGTCCTGATCGCAGGTGCTTCATGTTAAATTACTTTATGACTTCAGATACCCGTCCTGATCGCAGGTATTTCATGTTAAATTAATTTAATACAGTTGTGACTTCAGATACCCGTCCTGATCGCAGGTGCTTCATGTTAAATTACTTTATGACTTCAGATACCCGTCCTGATCGCAGGTATTTCATGTTAAATTTATTTAATACAGTTGTGACTTCAGATACCCGTCCTGACCGCAGGTATTTCATGTTAAATTAATTTAATACAGTTGTGACTTCAAATACCAGTCCTGATCTCAGGTATTTCATGTTAAATTACATTAATACAGTTGTGACTTCAGATACCCGTCCTGATCTCAGGTATTTCATGTTAAATTAATTTAATACAGTTGTGACTTCAAATACCAGTCCTGATCTCAGGTATTTCATGTTAAATTAATTTAATACAGTTGTGACTTCAGATACCAGTCCTGATCTCAGGTATTTCATGTTAAATTAATTTAATACAGTTGTGACTTCAAATACCCGTCCTGATCGCAGGTGCTTCATGTTAAATTACTTTAATACAGTTGTGACTTCAAATACCAGTCCTGATCTCAGGTATTTCATGTTAAATTAATTTAATACAGTTGTGACTTCAGATACCTGTCCTGATCGCAGGTGTTTCATGTTAAATTACTTTAATACAGTTGTGACTTCAAATACCAGTCCTGATCGCAGGTGTTTCATGTTAAATTCATTTAATACAGTTGTGACTTCAGATACCTGTCCTGATCGCAGGTGTTTCATGTTAAATTACTTTAATACAGTTGTGACTTCAAATACCAGTCCTGATCGCAGGTGTTTCATGTTAAATTACTTTATGACTTCAGATACCCATCCTGATCGCAGGTGTTTCATGTTAAATTACTTTATGACTTCAGATACCCATCCTGATCGCAGGTGTTTCATGTTAAATTAATTTAATACAGTTGTGACTTCAGATACCCGTCCTGATCGCAGGTGTTTCATGTTAAATTACTTTATGACTTCAGATACACGTCCTGATCGCAGGTGTTTCATGTTAAATTTATTTAATACAGTTGTGACTTCAGATACCCGTCCTGACCGCAGGTGTTTCATGTTAAATTACTTTAATACAATTGTGACTTCAAATACCAGTCCTGATCTCAGGTATTTCATGTTAAATTACATTAATACAGTTGTGACTTCAGATACCCGTCCTGATCTCAGGTATTTCATGTTAAATTAATTTAATACAGTTGTGACTTCAAATACCAGTCCTGATCTCAGGTATTTCATGTTAAATTAATTTAATACAGTTGTGACTTCAAATACCAGTCCTGATCGCAGGTATTTCATGTTAAATTACTTTAATACAGTTGTGACTTCAAATACCAGTCCTGATCTCAGGTATTTCATGTTAAATTAATTTAATACAGTTGTGACTTCAGATACCCGTCCTGATCGCAGGTGTTTCATGTTAAATTAATTTAATACAGTTGTGACTTCAAATACCAGTCCTGATCTCAGGTATTTCATGTTAAATTAATTTAATACAGTTGTGACTTCAAATACCAGTCCTGATCTCAGGTATTTCATGTTAAATTAATTTAATACAGTTGTGACTTCAGATACCCGTCCTGATCGCAGGTGTTTCATGTTAAATTAATTTAATACAGTTGTGACTTCAGATGCCTGTCCGGATCGCAGGTGTTTCATGTTAAATTAATTTAATACAGTTGTGACTTCAGATACCCGTCCTGATCGCAGGTGTTTCATGTTAAATTTTTTTAATACAGTTGTGACTTCAGATACCCGTCCTGATCGCAGGTGTTTCATGTTAAATTACTTTATGACTTCAGATACCCGTCCTGATCGCAGGTGCTTCATGTTAAATTTATTTAATACAGTTGTGACTTCAGATACCTGTCCTGATCGCAGGTATTTCATGTTAAATTAATTTAATACAGTTGTGACTTCAGATACCCGTCCTGATCGCAGGTGTTTCATGTTAAATTATTTTATGACTTCAGATACCCGTCCTGATCGCAGGTGCTTCATGTTAAATTTATTTAATACAGTTGTGACTTCAAATACCAGTCCTGATCGCAGGTATTTCATGTTAAATTAATTTAATACAGTTGTGACTTCAGATACCCGTCCTGATCGCAGGTGCTTCATGTTAAATTAATTTAATACAGTTGTGACTTCAGATACCCGTCCTGATCGCAGGTGTTTCATGTTAAATTAATTTAATACAGTTGTGACTTCAGATACCCGTCCTGATCGCAGGTATTTCATGTTAAATTAATTTAATACAGTTGTGACTTCAGATACCCGTCCTGATCGCAGGTGCTTCATGTTAAATTAATTTAATACAGTTGTGACTTCAGATACCCGTCCTGATCGCAGGTGCTTCATGTTAAATTACTTTATGACTTCAGATACCCGTCCTGATCGCAGGTATTTCATGTTAAATTAATTTAATACAGTTGTGACTTCAGATACCCGTCCTGATCGCAGGTGCTTCATGTTAAATTACTTTATGACTTCAGATACCCGTCCTGATCGCAGGTATTTCATGTTAAATTTATTTAATACAGTTGTGACTTCAGATAATTGTCCTGACCGCAGGTGTTTCATATTAAATTACTTTAATACAATTGTGACTTCAAATACCAGTCCTGATCTCAGGTATTTCATGTTAAATTACATTAATACAGTTGTGACTTCAGATACCCGTCCTGATCTCAGGTATTTCATGTTAAATTAATTTAATACAGTTGTGACTTCAAATACCAGTCCTGATCTCAGGTATTTCATGTTAAATTAATTTAATACAGTTGTGACTTCAGATACCAGTCCTGATCTCAGGTATTTCATGTTAAATTACTTTAATACAGTTGTGACTTCAAATACCCGTCCTGATCGCAGGTGCTTCATGTTAAATTACTTTAATACAGTTGTGACTTCAGATACCCGTCCTGATCGCAGGTATTTCATGTTAAATTACTTTAATACAGTTGTGACTTCAAATACCAGTCCTGATCTCAGGTATTTCATGTTAAATTAATTTAATACAGTTGTGACTTCAAATACCCGTCCTGATCGCAGGTGCTTCATGTTAAATTACTTTAATACAGTTGTGACTTCAAATACCAGTCCTGATCTCAGGTATTTCATGTTAAATTAATTTAATACAGTTGTGACTTCAGATACCTGTCCTGATCGCAGGTGTTTCATGTTAAATTACTTTAATACAGTTGTGACTTCAAATACCAGTCCTGATCGCAGGTGTTTCATGTTAAATTAATTTAATACAGTTGTGACTTCAGATACCTGTCCTGATCGCAGGTGTTTCATGTTAAATTACTTTAATACAGTTGTGACTTCAAATACCAGTCCTGATCGCAGGTGTTTCATGTTAAATTACTTTATGACTTCAGATACCCATCCTGATCGCAGGTGTTTCATGTTAAATTACTTTATGACTTCAGATACACGTCCTGATCGCAGGTGTTTCATGTTAAATTTATTTAATACACACTGTAAAAAAAAAATTGCTGCGAAAACGTAAAAAAGTGAGTCAACCTGATGCATTAAGACTTTTGCATTGTCTCAATGTATTTTTAATAATTACACATAGTAATAATACGATGTTCAGCCAACTTACACTTGCTTGTTTTTGCAATTCTGATTTTCAAATTTTCCTAATTAAGATATTTGTTTTACACCAATTGCTATTGTTCAGTTAATTTGCTTTTTTATGTTCTGTGGATGAAGAATTTTCAATTAGCCAAATTATTATGCATGTTAGCCAACTAACACTTGCTTGTTTACGCAATTCAGATTTTTTAATTTTCCTAATAATGATATTTGTGTCACCACAATTGCGGTTGTTCAGTTAATTAGCTTTTTTATGTTTTGTGGATGGAAAGTTTTCAATTGGCAAAATAAAGACATAAACCATTTACTTATCATCATCATTTATTTCAATTAGAAATAAGATGCTACAAAAGCCCAAACTCTGTTCACAATATTTAACTTTTCTTTGAAGTTGTGACACAGCAGCTGCACAAAGATCTTCAGTAGGAACTTAAACTTTGCATACAATAAGCATACAGACCATTTTTAACAGCAACAAAAATCAGTGCAATACAATTTCTCATAAAATCACTCAACTGTACACAAAAACAGCATAAAACTTGTTGGTACTGTATCAATTTAGGATTTTTCTTTGTATCCAACAATAAAATGTTTTTAATATCTTGACATGTTCCGTAATCTAAAACCTTTCAAATTACCACATTTAAACCAACATTTAAAACACTTGTACAGTTTTATTTAAAAGGATAATTCACCCAAAATTGAAAATTGTGTCATTTTCTTACTCCCATGATGTTACAAACCTGTATAAATGTATTTGTTCTGATGAACATAAGATATTTTGAAGAATGTTTGTAACCAAACAGATCATGAACCTCATTCATTTCTTTAGTATTCTTTTTCCTACTATAAAAGTGAATGGGGCACATGAACGTTTGGTTACAAACATTCCTCAAAGCATTCTTCTTCATGTTCCTCGGAACTTGGCCATTTATAGAGGTTTGTAAGAAAATAAGAGTGACAAAATGTGACAATTTTCACTTTTTGATGAACTATCCCTTTATCAATTTCAATTTTAAACATCCTTATATAAGAACAGACATGCTTACTGCAACCACTAACCTGGTATGGTATGCTGTAATACAAAATTACAATTATAAAACACATTAAGAACAGTCTGACATCTGACGACAAGAAAAAGATGCCAACCAAAAGAATCACATTGTATCCAAGTTGCACTTTAGGTCTTGTAACAAATGAATGCCACAAAGGATCCCAAAACACTGTTCTGATTTTCTTTATAACAGTTTGTTCTTCATAGAAAGCACACGTTTGGTGCATTTGGAACAGTTTGACACCTGTATCAAGAAATAGAGGTGCAAAAAAACAAAAAACATACCTTGTTCATTTGTTACAAGACCTAAAGTGCGCTTGGATACATCAAAAAGGATCCCAAAACACTGTTCTGATTTTCTTTACAACAGTTTGTTCTTCAGAGAAAGCACACGTTTGGTTCATTTGGAACAGTTTGACATATGTAACAAGAAATAGAGATGAAAAAAAACGCAGACCTTGTATCCAGGCAAGCGCACTTTAGGTCTTGTAACAAATGAACATCAAAAAGGATCCCAAAACACTGTTCTGATTTTCTTTATAACAGTTTGTTCTTCATAGAAAGCACACGTTTGGTGCATTTGGAACAGTTTGACATCTGTAACAAGAAATAGAGATGCAAAAAAAAAAAAACTGCAGACCTTGTATCCAAGCGCACTTTAGGTCTTGTAACAAATGAATGCCACAAAGGATCCCAAAACACTGTTCTGGTTTTCTTTACAACAGTTTGTTCTTCAGAGAAAGCACACAATTGGTGCATTTGGAAAAGTTTGACACCTGTAACAAGAAATAGATGCAAAAAAAAAAAAAAAAAAAAAAACAGACCTTGTATCAAAGTGTCTTGTAACAAATGAACATCAAAAAGGATGCCAAAACACTGTTCTGATTTTCTTTACAACAGTTTGTTCTTCAGAGAAAGCACACGTTTGGTGCATCCAGATCCCAGCTCCATGAAAACATTCTGAATGGTGTCAAAAGTGTACTTAAGAGCTTGAGGATAGGACATGTTTAATGCATACAGAAGGCCAAAAAGGTATGCAAGAGCAGTAGAAATATCTGGGAGATCTTTCAAAACGACGACCTGCTCCAACACCACAGCAATGTTTACCACCTCGGGTGATGTCGCCTGGGTGTCATCTTCCAAAACACACAGAATGGCAATAGACACTCCTTTTGCCCCATCTTCGGTGTCCTGTTACACAAACAATAATCTATTTGAACAGATATTTTGTAGTTGCATTCTATCCATAATAGACTGTAAAAGTCAATAGTCATTAAACCGTCAACACTTGCAGACTGACAAACATAAGACTAGAACAAGTAAATATTCACTTTTTTAAAGAAACCTAATGAACAAAAATAATAAAATCTCAAAACTTTAAGCCTTTTGAAGTATTTACTACTTACTTTGCATGTCTTGAACAGCTTGTTTGGGTCCTCTCGAAGAAACAAAGGCAGGCCTTTCAAAGCAGTAGTCCTTCTGTGATTACCAATATCTGTCATCTTAAAAACATACAGAGGTAACAACCAATTAGCCAAAGTACAAAAACCGTTCATATCAGACAACCTAATGTGAATAAACCTCCACAACATTTAAGTTATGAAACTAAACTTGCCCTTTCATCAAGTCTTTCTAGGAGCTGTTCCATATCCTCTCCAAATGCAGCTTTTCGAGCTCTGTATACTTTCAAGAGCTTAGGTGTAAATCTGTCTGTTGCTGCCCTGAAGACGTCAAGAAGGTCTTTATTCGTGATTCTGAAGAATTCCTCAGCAATCTGTTTTTAACAAATACATGTTGTAGTTACAGTAACAAAACTTAAAGGATAAACCGGATTAAAAAAACATTTATAGTCTTAACTTGAAATACTATTCATGCAGAAACACTACTTCTTGTAGCAATATCAGCGTGAATCTAATGTCAAGTATTCACAAGTCAGTCAGGAAGTCCTTTAATACAGGTCAGTCCTTATGACCCCCTACCGGAACATTTTTTTTTTCATGTAAGAGATGGACAATTCTGTTTATATACTTAATGTTATTTATTGTCTAAATGCCTATTAAGAAAGTGTTTCTCAACTCCAGTCCTCATCACCCACCTACCACAATATTTTTTACAGGCCTTCCAATATAAAATGCAGGATTCAACTTATCAGTCTGTTAGTGTGTTAACTATGGAAACAAAATTGTCCATCTTTTACATAGAAAGAAAACAAAAATGTTCCGTGAGGGGGTCGTAAGGACTGACCTGTATTAAAGGACATCCTGACTGACTTGTGAGTACTTGACATTAGATTCACGCTGATATTGCTGCAAGAAGTAGTGTTTCTGCATGAATAGTATTTCAAGTTAAGTTGACCTTGTTAGTGGAAATAAACATCATCGAGCTACAAATAGCAGTCACAGATGGTTAAAATGTGTATTACATGTGGTGCCTTAAAGGGTTAGTTCACCCCAAATGATAATTTTTATCATTAATAATTTACCCATGTCATTCTAAAACACCAAGTGATCTGATTGTCTAGATGAAAACCAGGAGGTATCTGTCTGTCCAATTGACTTCAGTTTGTTTCACAATTTTCCCCCCAGAAAAGCATTAAAGACATCGCCTTAAAAGGTTCACGTCCCATCAGTAGTTCAAGTATATTATGAAGCAACAACAACACTTTTGTGAGCAATGAAAACAAAACGAGCGATTTTATTCAACAATTTGTTCTCCTCCTTGTTCGTTCAGTGCACGTTCACGAGCAGACTACGGTGTATGTTGCTGATGTGGTTGTCAGTGTACAGACACAGAATACACTGGCAAGTAATGTGCACATGATTTATACATGCTGTTCCAGTATTGTTTACAATGTTTACACATAATGGCTTAAATAAAAAAGCAGCAAAAAACAAACAAACATTGGCAACTACATCTGCAGGTGACGTCAGCAGCCTACGCCGTAGTCTGCTCGTGAACGCGCACTGAACTACTTTGAGAACAAATTGTTGAATAAAATTGTTTGTTTTGTTGTCCTTGTGCACAAAAAGTGTTCTTGTCGCTTCATAATATTATTATTGAATGACTGATGGTACGTGGACCTTTTTGGTGATGTCTTTTATTTTTTTCTGGGAAAAAGAATTTTGAAACTACCTCAAGTTAATAGGACAGACAGAAGCCTCCTGGTTTTCATCAAAAATATCTAAAAATGCGATCTGGAGACAATCAGATCACTTGGGGGTTTTAGAACGACACAAGGTTAAGTGATTTATGATAAAATTATCATTTTGGGGTGAACTAACCCTTAAAGTAATAAAAACATTTCATGTGTTTCTAACAAATTTAGGATAATAAAGAAACAATACAAAATCATTAAAATTAGCCTTTTTAACAAGGAAAAACCTAAAATAATGACCTGTTCCTGGAGAAAAAGTGCAGGCCACCTCTGTTGCACGTCTACAACCATTGGTTGATCTTCTACCACTTCTTTTCTCCTCAGGGAAAAAGTTAATTCCATTTTTTCACTTATGACCACCATGTTGCTTCTTGCCTTTTTGGTTTCATCGATCAATAAAAGTCTTTGTTCTTCAAGTGAAGCGTCAGTATGGTTGCATGGATGTTCCGGGACAAAATTCACTTCTCCACGCTTTGCTTTTTTCATGGTGAAACCATGTCCATGTTCAACATCCTTACGCTTCTTGTTCACACTAACTTCATTGCAGCCTGCTGCTCTCAATTTTGAACGGTAATTGTTTAGCTTGTTCTTTAGGCTGATCAACCATCCTTCATAGCCCTTACCTTTGCCAGGCTCCTTAAGGCATGGATACTTGGAAATCAGTGCAGATGCAATGGACTCAATTTCTTGATTGTTGGGATATGCCTTTATGTCAAAAACAGCCTGAACTATTTTATCAAGAATCTCCATCTTTATGTCTCTGGTCACATCAATGCCTGTCTGTGTTTCTGCATATGTCTCATTCCCTCGTCGTAGTTTTAGCTCGACATCAAATGACAGGGGTGGGATGGGGAATGGCAGTGGCCATTCTGAGGCTGTGCGCAAATACCTTTGTACAGAGGGTGTGGAGCTGGTAAAGGATCCATCAGAGTCATCAACACTAGCAGTATCAAGAGATGACACAGAAAGGCTGGGTTCGGACAATGATGAATTGCACCACTGAATATGCAAGACTGCTTTGTCACTTGGCAGTTCCGAGATGTCAGTCAGGCTGCAAAGGGCATTCCCAAAATCAGGGTCCTGAAACTGCAAGACGAACTGGCCTTGTAACTGCAGTTTCTCCTTCAGAATACTAATAAGGGACTCCACAGACTGTGGCACTTCAAAAAGCTGAAGTCGCCGGGCATCAGTTGTAGAAATGACAACTCGCAGTAGTAAAGCCTGTAAACCGAGAGGAAGACAGAGAAAGTTAAGTAAAAATAAATAATAAAAATTCCAATTTAAATAAAAAAATAACTTCACACATACCATCAGGCAAGTTTAATGGTGCAGGTATATCCTCAGGGTCACAAGGACTCGGTCTCTAAGCCTGTATGGAATCAATGGGTGATAATCATTTAAGTCATCAAGATCAAGTACAACCATGTCAGCATAGTTGCTTTCCACAAGTTCATAAGATCTCAAGTGTTCAATATACCAGGCAGAAAGTCTTTTAGATACAAAGGAGACTTTGTCAGGACAGAGCAACATGCGCTCTATCTTGAAGAACTCAGGCTGTCCATTGCATTGTCCAGCAGATATAATCATGTCCTTAGCATATTGAGTTCCATACAGCCAAACATTTTTGGACAGTGACACAGTGTACACATGAGGAAACTTTCCTTGTATAGCACATTTCAGTTTTGCATCTAACAGTGATATTTTAACCACATCCACTTTTTCAACATATAACTCTGATTTCAAAAGGCTTTGAGCATTCAAATGATAGGCAATCATTTGCTGATGTTTAACAGAAAGAGTAAGCAGCAAATTTTTCACATTGTGAACATCACGTGCTACATTCTTAAAGAATGAGTGCTTGGACTCATATCGCATAGTCCACAAGTTCACCAAAGGTCCAAAGCATTTTGTCAGTTGTGGGTAGTGGTCAATGAAGTGGTGCTTCGGCTTTAATTTGAAGTCTGGAAACGTGGAAGTCAGAAGCAAGCGGTGATCTGCCAATTTACATGACAAGTAACACAGAGTTTCTTCAGAGAGACTGTGTGATAGGACAATTTCTACAATTTCTTTTAGATCCATTAATATTTCCCATGATGGCTCGTGTTCTGGGATGCAATCCCAAATCATTAAAGGAAGTAAGCGCAACAAACACCAATTTTCATGACCATTACCCCCAATAGATCCTTTAACTAGGCCTGATTTTAGAATTGCCTTTGGTTTGTTGACCTTGTCAGAGTACTTGTAAGGGAATGTTTTGATTGAGTGATTTAATCCTTCAAGAGTAATGTAACCTTTTGAGATCAAATCTCTGAGACACAAAGATAATTCCACAGGTATGACCCCTTCAAAAAAATCATGTAAAATGTCTGGGGGAAACCCAGTTACTGGATGAAAGTTTCTCAAGTGTTTGCTTAATGAACACTCACTCTTTACACCATTAACACTCTGCAGGGTGTCACTCTGCTTAAGCTGTTCCACAAATGAATTGTGCTCTTCAACAGTCCTCAGAGGGAAATCACTAGCCTTAACAGTTGCTATTTGATCACGACTTATCAAACAGAACCGACAGAATTTATCAATATTAAAGTTTTCCTGGTATCCTGCAAGACTGTGGGCTCCGAGATTATCTGCACATACACAGAAAACAGTTGGCTTCACATAATGCCCCAAAGCCTCCACAAACACACCATCTTGCTCCAAAGCTTTCAAATCTTTTATCAAAGGTTCCAGTAATTTGTCATAGCCAAATTTCTTAACATCAACACTCCTTCCTAAAACCGCTAACTGAATTGATGTTAAAGTAGACCTCCACTTTGCAGGTAAATTTAAGATCATCCAGTAGACAGCAGTAATTTTATGAATTTTTCTTGATGTGCCTAATGGGTTGCAAACTTCAAACTCATCTATATAAAAGGCCAAACTCAGAACAACCTCTTCTTCTGCAACAAATACATTCTCCCTGTAGTACTTTCCATCTTGAAACGAATTGTACTGTCCAGCTAAATGTTCGTTTGTAAATTCAACTTTATCCAAAAAACATGGTAAACTTAGCAGAGTTTCAAGTACCTGAATGACTGGCACATAAACAAAGGATTCTTTATGGGTATGTTCATAAAGATATTCTGTAGGTTCTATTAAAGGAAAGTGTTGTTTGAAATACAGAGTTCTTCTGTAGTCAGTAGACAAAATACCCTTTGCAGATATTGCGGTTAAAAGTGGATTGGTCAAACACACTGAATCTGCAATTTCTTTGACAATGTTACTTTCAACATTAACGTTGTGCTTTGTGAGAATTGATTCTACACTATGAAGGGCCTGAGATTTGGAGAACAACAAAATACTTTTAAGTTCCTCAATTATTTTCTGAGTTGCATCTTTTGAAACATGGAACACAGTCTGCATACACAAAAAAAGAGATGCAATTTTGTGTTCAAGTGTTTGACTATTTACATCTTCATCAAACTGTATTCTATCATCATCTCCAATTTCGACTTCTGAAGAGATCTGTGAGATAGAGGGCACTTCATTATCAGTACTCTCGAAGACCGTCTGTATTGCAGTTCGAAAGTCTTTTAGTGTATGCTTTCTGTGAATTCTGCTTCTATGAGAGCTGAACGTTGGCCGATTGTTTGTTTTAAATCCACATCCTTTAAAGGGGCAATTAATTGTTTCTTTTCGTTTAAGATGATTTCCAAGGTGAATGAAGAAACGTTTCTCACTGCAAATCTCTCGGAATTCACACAGTTCACAACTTATTGTTGAAAGTTCTTGACTGACTTTGTGACGGTTTTGGTGTGATTTAGATAGGTGTGATTTTAAAGCACCTGCTGTCCTGAAGACACAAACACACCCAGTATGAATACAAGGCCAGCTGGAAATGCTTGGGTGATGCAGCCGATAGTGCTTTAGAAGGACGTCTTCACTCGAACTGCTGAATTTGCAGTTTTTACACTGCATTAAGTATTTTCATAATCCTGGAAAACAGAAAAATAAATAAGTTACAACTTTATTTCGAAACATATTTGAAAATGAATTTGAAAATGTATTGCACTTAAAATGGTAATATTCTTCAGCCTTTTTAACTAATGTCAAACAATGTTCACATGATAATAATCTAGTTCCAATTTATATTTTTTTATACATGTTATTATTTCGATTTCATTATACCTTTTATTTGATGCAGAAAATAATTTGGGCTAATCCCTTTTCATGCTTGATCAGCCTTGCATGAGGAATAATAATGTATTATGCCATTTTTAATAAATGTAATGTTCTTTATTGTCTTACATTCACTATGGAAACAAAAACGGGTTAAGGTTTACTGCTTAAGACAACTAATTACAAAGGTGCTAACTAAAATGGTGTGCATTGATACACACAGACAAAATATATTATCAAATGAGTACTTTAACTCAATGTCAGTACATTTTATATACTGATATTTAAGCAAGTATATCAAATAACACTTTAGTCTGTTCACCTTGGAACACAGCATGCTTCAGAGAAAAACCTGTACAGAAAATTACCGTTTGGTGAAAATGTAAATAAATCCTGTACACAGTCATTGGTGAAATGTTTATAGGTTTCAGCAGATTTATAGTTTTGTTAATTGTTCACATGTACATACCATAAAGATAGTTTACGAGTTTAAGTACGAAGCTGGATGAACAAATTCGACTTCTTTTCGCGAGTAACAGTCTCATCTATTACGTAGTCAGTGAACTTACGATGCCTTCCAAATGGCGCTTCAGTAACACACACAACAAACCCACGTGATAGTCCGATAGTCGAATTTTATCTCGAAGTTGTTAATGTAAACTGCTTTTTCCAGACTTTGGAAAAAGGTCGATTACGACGAGGGTTTCGTTTGACGTCGACAAGGACACGTACGACGGATAGACTGAATATACATAACATGCATACAGCGCTGCGCAGACTGAACGGCGTATGACGTCAAAGTACAGCGAGAGCACAAAGCAGACTGTTCTAGAATCAGTATTGCTGTACAGCGTACGTCTGTGTCTCGACTACCACTAACGGTAACTGGCCACAGACTGGATAACATTATTATAAAAATATCCGGTTTAACATCATTTAAAATATCTTTACATTCGTTAATATTAGTGCAACCACCTTAAACATCGCAATAGCGCCACGTTGAGACTCAACCTAAACTAACAATAGTCTAACAAAAAGCCTTCAATATTAACTTTGGACATGTTTTGCTGAAACCATATTTTAATTACGTAAGCTAATATAACAGCGTAAGTTAACGTTAATATATAGTTTGCTTCGAGGTCCTGATTGGATTGCTTTATTGATTCCAAAACACTAGTTCATATTCAACTGCAACATATTTAACGTTACATCTCATTTTAAATTTCAAAGATAAATATTAGTAAGTTATATGCCAACATTATAACTTATAGCCTATCATTTTAAAATGAAAATGATAAATACCTGCCACAATAAGTCTTTATGAAAACTATGCGCCCACTACGCAAACATATTTGCATCACTAATGACAGACGTTGTTTGTAAAAAAAAAAAAAAAAGACGAAAAACTTGTCTACTTTTCATTTCAAGTGCCTAAAATTAATTAACATTAATTACTCACCTGAAACCTGCTTCTCTCCGCTCCAAGTCCAAAATGGCAGCCAGAAAACGTGGTGATGCTGATAATGAGAAGGGAAACCCCGTAGATGCATGCGCGCGCAGTTCAATTAAAAAATGTTTGTTCATTCAACTTGGTTAATGATGTTGCTATAACATTTTGCTAAATTTTTTTGTACTTACATGCATTTTTACATAAACTCACAATATTCACAATTCCTATTATCTGTAACTAAAAAAAAACTGTTTTCTGAACAAAGGGTCATTTTATTTTTTACAGTGCAGTTGTGACTTCAGATACCCGTCCTGACCGCAGGTATTTCATGTTAAATTACATTAATACAGTTGTGACTTCAGATACCCGTCCTGATCTCAGGTATTTCATGTTAAATTAATTTAATACAGTTGTGACTTCAAATACCAGTCCTGATCTCAGGTATTTCATGTTAAATTAATTTAATACAGTTGTGACTTCAGATACCAGTCCTGATCTCAGGTATTTCATGTTAAATTAATTTAATACAGTTGTGACTTTAAATACCAGTCCTGATCTCAGGTATTTCATGTTAAATTAATTTAATACAGTTGTGACTTCAAATACCAGTCCTGATCGCAGGTATTTCATGTTAAATTACTTTAATACAGTTGTGACTTCAAATACCAGTCCTGATCTCAGGTATTTCATGTTAAATTAATTTAATACAGTTGTGACTTCAGATACCCGTCCTGATCGCAGGTGTTTCATGTTAAATTAATTTAATACAGTTGTGACTTCAAATACCAGTCCTGATCTCAGGTATTTCATGTTAAATTAATTTAATACAGTTGTGACTTCAAATACCAGTCCTGATCTCAGGTATTTCATGTTAAATTAATTTAATACAGTTGTGACTTCAGATACCCGTCCTGATCGCAGGTGTTTCATGTTAAATTAATTTAATACAGTTGTGACTTCAGATGCCTGTCCTGATCGCAGGTGTTTCATGTTAAATTAATTTAATACAGTTGTGACTTCAGATACCCGTCCTGATCGCAGGTGTTTCATGTTAAATTAATTTAATACAGTTGTGACTTCAGATACCCGTCCTGATCGCAGGTGTTTCATGTTAAATTTTTTTAATACAGTTGTGACTTCAGATACCCGTCCTGATCGCAGGTGTTTCATGTTAAATTACTTTATGACTTCAGATACCCGTCCTGATCGCAGGTGCTTCATGTTAAATTTATTTAATACAGTTGTGACTTCAGATACCCGTCCTGATCGCAGGTGTTTCATGTTAAATTAATTTAATACAGTTGTGACTTCAGATACCTGTCCTGATCGCAGGTATTTCATGTTAAATTAATTTAATACAGTTGTGACTTCAGATACCCGTCCTGATCGCAGGTGTTTCATGTTAAATTATTTTATGACTTCAGATACCCGTCCTGATCGCAGGTGCTTCATGTTAAATTTATTTAATACAGTTGTGACTTCAAATACCCGTCCTGATCGCAGGTGCTTCATGTTAAATTAATTTAATACAGTTGTGACTTCAGATACCCGTCCTGATCGCAGGTGCTTCATGTTAAATTAATTTAATACAGTTGTGACTTCAGATACCCGTCCTGATCGCAGGTATTTCATGTTAAATTAATTTAATACAGTTGTGACTTCAGATACCCGTCCTGATCGCAGGTGCTTCATGTTAAATTAATTTAATACAGTTGTGACTTCAGATACCCGTCCTGATCGCAGGTGCTTCATGTTAAATTAATTTAATACAGTTGTGACTTCAGATACCCGTCCTGATCGCAGGTGCTTCATGTTAAATTACTTTATGACTTCAGATACCCGTCCTGATCGCAGGTGCTTCATGTTAAATTAATTTAATACAGTTGTGACTTCAGATACCCGTCCTGATCGCAGGTGCTTCATGTTAAATTAATTTAATACAGTTGTGACTTCAGATACCCGTCCTGATCGCAGGTATTTCATGTTAAATTAATTTAATACAGTTGTGACTTCAGATACCCGTCCTGATCGCAGGTGCTTCATGTTAAATTAATTTAATACAGTTGTGACTTCAGATACCCGTCCTGATCGCAGGTGCTTCATGTTAAATTACTTTATGACTTCAGATACCCGTCCTGATCGCAGGTATTTCATGTTAAATTAATTTAATACAGTTGTGACTTCAGATACCCGTCCTGATCGCAGGTGCTTCATGTTAAATTACTTTATGACTTCAGATACCCGTCCTGATCGCAGGTATTTCATGTTAAATTTATTTAATACAGTTGTGACTTCAGATACCCGTCCTGATCGCAGGTGCTTCATGTTAAATTACTTTATGACTTCAGATACCCGTCCTGATCGCAGGTATTTCATGTTAAATTAATTTAATACAGTTGTGACTTCAGATACCCGTCCTGATCGCAGGTGCTTCATGTTAAATTACTTTATGACTTCAGATACCCGTCCTGATCGCAGGTATTTCATGTTAAATTTATTTAATACAGTTGTGACTTCAGATACCCGTCCTGATCGCAGGTGCTTCATGTTAAATTACTTTATGACTTCAGATACCCGTCCTGATCGCAGGTATTTCATGTTAAATTAATTTAATACAGTTGTGACTTCAGATACCCGTCCTGATCGCAGGTGCTTCATGTTAAATTAATTTAATACAGTTGTGACTTCAGATACCCGTCCTGATCGCAGGTGCTTCATGTTAAATTACTTTATGACTTCAGATACCCGTCCTGATCGCAGGTATTTCATGTTAAATTAATTTAATACAGTTGTGACTTCAGATACCCGTCCTGATCGCAGGTGCTTCATGTTAAATTACTTTATGACTTCAGATACCCGTCCTGATCGCAGGTATTTCATGTTAAATTTATTTAATACAGTTGTGACTTCAGATACCCGTCCTGATCGCAGGTGCTTCATGTTAAATTACTTTATGACTTCAGATACCCGTCCTGATCGCAGGTATTTCATGTTAAATTAATTTAATACAGTTGTGACTTCAGATACCCGTCCTGATCGCAGGTGCTTCATGTTAAATTACTTTATGACTTCAGATACCCGTCCTGATCGCAGGTATTTCATGTTAAATTTATTTAATACAGTTGTGACTTCAGATACCCGTCCTGACCGCAGGTATTTCATGTTAAATTAATTTAATACAGTTGTGACTTCAGATACCCGTCCTGATCGCAGGTGCTTCATGTTAAATTACTTTATGACTTCAGATACCCGTCCTGATCGCAGGTATTTCATGTTAAATTTATTTAATACAGTTGTGACTTCAGATACCCGTCCTGATCGCAGGTGCTTCATGTTAAATTACTTTATGACTTCAGATACCCGTCCTGATCGCAGGTATTTCATGTTAAATTAATTTAATACAGTTGTGACTTCAGATACCCGTCCTGATCGCAGGTGCTTCATGTTAAATTAATTTAATACAGTTGTGACTTCAGATACCCGTCCTGATCGCAGGTGCTTCATGTTAAATTACTTTATGACTTCAGATACCCGTCCTGATCGCAGGTATTTCATGTTAAATTAATTTAATACAGTTGTGACTTCAGATACCCGTCCTGATCGCAGGTGCTTCATGTTAAATTACTTTATGACTTCAGATACCCGTCCTGATCGCAGGTATTTCATGTTAAATTTATTTAATACAGTTGTGACTTCAGATACCCGTCCTGATCGCAGGTGCTTCATGTTAAATTACTTTATGACTTCAGATACCCGTCCTGATCGCAGGTATTTCATGTTAAATTAATTTAATACAGTTGTGACTTCAGATACCCGTCCTGATCGCAGGTGCTTCATGTTAAATTACTTTATGACTTCAGATACCCGTCCTGATCGCAGGTATTTCATGTTAAATTTATTTAATACAGTTGTGACTTCAGATACCCGTCCTGACCGCAGGTATTTCATGTTAAATTAATTTAATACAGTTGTGACTTCAGATACCTGTCCTGATCGCAGGTGTTTCATGTTAAATTACTTTAATACAGTTGTGACTTCAAATACCAGTCCTGATCGCAGGTGTTTCATGTTAAATTCATTTAATACAGTTGTGACTTCAGATACCTGTCCTGATCGCAGGTGTTTCATGTTAAATTACTTTAATACAGTTGTGACTTCAAATACCAGTCCTGATCGCAGGTGTTTCATGTTAAATTACTTTATGACTTCAGATACCCATCCTGATCGCAGGTGTTTCATGTTAAATTACTTTATGACTTCAGATACCCATCCTGATCGCAGGTGTTTCATGTTAAATTAATTTAATACAGTTGTGACTTCAGATACCCGTCCTGATCGCAGGTGTTTCATGTTAAATTACTTTATGACTTCAGATACACGTCCTGATCGCAGGTGTTTCATGTTAAATTTATTTAATACAGTTGTGACTTCAGATACCCGTCCTGACCGCAGGTGTTTCATGTTAAATTACTTTAATACAATTGTGACTTCAAATACCAGTCCTGATCTCAGGTATTTCATGTTAAATTACATTAATACAGTTGTGACTTCAGATACCCGTCCTGATCTCAGGTATTTCATGTTAAATTAATTTAATACAGTTGTGACTTCAAATACCAGTCCTGATCTCAGGTATTTCATGTTAAATTAATTTAATACAGTTGTGACTTCAAATACCAGTCCTGATCGCAGGTATTTCATGTTAAATTACTTTAATACAGTTGTGACTTCAAATACCAGTCCTGATCTCAGGTATTTCATGTTAAATTAATTTAATACAGTTGTGACTTCAGATACCCGTCCTGATCGCAGGTGTTTCATGTTAAATTAATTTAATACAGTTGTGACTTCAAATACCAGTCCTGATCTCAGGTATTTCATGTTAAATTAATTTAATACAGTTGTGACTTCAAATACCAGTCCTGATCTCAGGTATTTCATGTTAAATTAATTTAATACAGTTGTGACTTCAGATACCCGTCCTGATCGCAGGTGTTTCATGTTAAATTAATTTAATACAGTTGTGACTTCAGATGCCTGTCCTGATCGCAGGTGTTTCATGTTAAATTAATTTAATACAGTTGTGACTTCAGATACCCGTCCTGATCGCAGGTGTTTCATGTTAAATTTTTTTAATACAGTTGTGACTTCAGATACCCGTCCTGATCGCAGGTGTTTCATGTTAAATTACTTTATGACTTCAGATACCCGTCCTGATCGCAGGTGCTTCATGTTAAATTTATTTAATACAGTTGTGACTTCAGATACCTGTCCTGATCGCAGGTATTTCATGTTAAATTAATTTAATACAGTTGTGACTTCAGATACCCGTCCTGATCGCAGGTGTTTCATGTTAAATTATTTTATGACTTCAGATACCCGTCCTGATCGCAGGTGCTTCATGTTAAATTTATTTAATACAGTTGTGACTTCAAATACCAGTCCTGATCGCAGGTATTTCATGTTAAATTAATTTAATACAGTTGTGACTTCAGATACCCGTCCTGATCGCAGGTGCTTCATGTTAAATTAATTTAATACAGTTGTGACTTCAGATACCCGTCCTGATCGCAGGTGTTTCATGTTAAATTAATTTAATACAGTTGTGACTTCAGATACCCGTCCTGATCGCAGGTATTTCATGTTAAATTAATTTAATACAGTTGTGACTTCAGATACCCGTCCTGATCGCAGGTGCTTCATGTTAAATTAATTTAATACAGTTGTGACTTCAGATACCCGTCCTGATCGCAGGTGCTTCATGTTAAATTACTTTATGACTTCAGATACCCGTCCTGATCGCAGGTATTTCATGTTAAATTAATTTAATACAGTTGTGACTTCAGATACCCGTCCTGATCGCAGGTGCTTCATGTTAAATTACTTTATGACTTCAGATACCCGTCCTGATCGCAGGTATTTCATGTTAAATTTATTTAATACAGTTGTGACTTCAGATAATTGTCCTGACCGCAGGTGTTTCATATTAAATTACTTTAATACAATTGTGACTTCAAATACCAGTCCTGATCTCAGGTATTTCATGTTAAATTACATTAATACAGTTGTGACTTCAGATACCCGTCCTGATCTCAGGTATTTCATGTTAAATTAATTTAATACAGTTGTGACTTCAAATACCAGTCCTGATCTCAGGTATTTCATGTTAAATTAATTTAATACAGTTGTGACTTCAGATACCAGTCCTGATCTCAGGTATTTCATGTTAAATTACTTTAATACAGTTGTGACTTCAAATACCCGTCCTGATCGCAGGTGCTTCATGTTAAATTACTTTAATACAGTTGTGACTTCAGATACCCGTCCTGATCGCAGGTATTTCATGTTAAATTACTTTAATACAGTTGTGACTTCAAATACCAGTCCTGATCTCAGGTATTTCATGTTAAATTAATTTAATACAGTTGTGACTTCAAATACCCGTCCTGATCGCAGGTGCTTCATGTTAAATTACTTTAATACAGTTGTGACTTCAAATACCAGTCCTGATCTCAGGTATTTCATGTTAAATTAATTTAATACAGTTGTGACTTCAGATACCTGTCCTGATCGCAGGTGTTTCATGTTAAATTACTTTAATACAGTTGTGACTTCAAATACCAGTCCTGATCGCAGGTGTTTCATGTTAAATTAATTTAATACAGTTGTGACTTCAGATACCTGTCCTGATCGCAGGTGTTTCATGTTAAATTACTTTAATACAGTTGTGACTTCAAATACCAGTCCTGATCGCAGGTGTTTCATGTTAAATTACTTTATGACTTCAGATACCCATCCTGATCGCAGGTGTTTCATGTTAAATTACTTTATGACTTCAGATACACGTCCTGATCGCAGGTGTTTCATGTTAAATTTATTTAATACAGTTGTGACTTCAGATACCCGTCCTGACCGCAGGTATTTCATGTTAAATTACATTAATACAGTTGTGACTTCAGATACCCGTCCTGATCTCAGGTATTTCATGTTAAATTAATTTAATACAGTTGTGACTTCAAATACCAGTCCTGATCTCAGGTATTTCATGTTAAATTAATTTAATACAGTTGTGACTTCAGATACCAGTCCTGATCTCAGGTATTTCATGTTAAATTAATTTAATACAGTTGTGACTTTAAATACCAGTCCTGATCTCAGGTATTTCATGTTAAATTAATTTAATACAGTTGTGACTTCAAATACCAGTCCTGATCGCAGGTATTTCATGTTAAATTACTTTAATACAGTTGTGACTTCAAATACCAGTCCTGATCTCAGGTATTTCATGTTAAATTAATTTAATACAGTTGTGACTTCAGATACCCGTCCTGATCGCAGGTGTTTCATGTTAAATTTTTTTAATACAGTTGTGACTTCAGATACCCGTCCTGATCGCAGGTGTTTCATGTTAAATTACTTTATGACTTCAGATACCCGTCCTGATCGCAGGTGCTTCATGTTAAATTTATTTAATACAGTTGTGACTTCAGATACCCGTCCTGATCGCAGGTGTTTCATGTTAAATTAATTTAATACAGTTGTGACTTCAGATACCTGTCCTGATCGCAGGTATTTCATGTTAAATTAATTTAATACAGTTGTGACTTCAGATACCCGTCCTGATCGCAGGTGTTTCATGTTAAATTATTTTATGACTTCAGATACCCGTCCTGATCGCAGGTGCTTCATGTTAAATTTATTTAATACAGTTGTGACTTCAAATACCCGTCCTGATCGCAGGTGCTTCATGTTAAATTAATTTAATACAGTTGTGACTTCAGATACCCGTCCTGATCGCAGGTGCTTCATGTTAAATTAATTTAATACAGTTGTGACTTCAGATACCCGTCCTGATCGCAGGTATTTCATGTTAAATTAATTTAATACAGTTGTGACTTCAGATACCCGTCCTGATCGCAGGTGCTTCATGTTAAATTAATTTAATACAGTTGTGACTTCAGATACCCGTCCTGATCGCAGGTGCTTCATGTTAAATTACTTTATGACTTCAGATACCCGTCCTGATCGCAGGTATTTCATGTTAAATTAATTTAATACAGTTGTGACTTCAGATACCCGTCCTGATCGCAGGTGCTTCATGTTAAATTAATTTAATACAGTTGTGACTTCAGATACCCGTCCTGATCGCAGGTATTTCATGTTAAATTAATTTAATACAGTTGTGACTTCAGATACCCGTCCTGATCGCAGGTGCTTCATGTTAAATTAATTTAATACAGTTGTGACTTCAGATACCCGTCCTGATCGCAGGTGCTTCATGTTAAATTACTTTATGACTTCAGATACCCGTCCTGATCGCAGGTATTTCATGTTAAATTAATTTAATACAGTTGTGACTTCAGATACCCGTCCTGATCGCAGGTGCTTCATGTTAAATTACTTTATGACTTCAGATACCCGTCCTGATCGCAGGTATTTCATGTTAAATTTATTTAATACAGTTGTGACTTCAGATACCCGTCCTGATCGCAGGTGCTTCATGTTAAATTACTTTATGACTTCAGATACCCGTCCTGATCGCAGGTATTTCATGTTAAATTAATTTAATACAGTTGTGACTTCAGATACCCGTCCTGATCGCAGGTGCTTCATGTTAAATTACTTTATGACTTCAGATACCCGTCCTGATCGCAGGTATTTCATGTTAAATTTATTTAATACAGTTGTGACTTCAGATACCCGTCCTGATCGCAGGTGCTTCATGTTAAATTACTTTATGACTTCAGATACCCGTCCTGATCGCAGGTATTTCATGTTAAATTAATTTAATACAGTTGTGACTTCAGATACCCGTCCTGATCGCAGGTGCTTCATGTTAAATTAATTTAATACAGTTGTGACTTCAGATACCCGTCCTGATCGCAGGTGCTTCATGTTAAATTACTTTATGACTTCAGATACCCGTCCTGATCGCAGGTATTTCATGTTAAATTAATTTAATACAGTTGTGACTTCAGATACCCGTCCTGATCGCAGGTGCTTCATGTTAAATTACTTTATGACTTCAGATACCCGTCCTGATCGCAGGTATTTCATGTTAAATTTATTTAATACAGTTGTGACTTCAGATACCCGTCCTGATCGCAGGTGCTTCATGTTAAATTACTTTATGACTTCAGATACCCGTCCTGATCGCAGGTATTTCATGTTAAATTAATTTAATACAGTTGTGACTTCAGATACCCGTCCTGATCGCAGGTGCTTCATGTTAAATTACTTTATGACTTCAGATACCCGTCCTGATCGCAGGTATTTCATGTTAAATTTATTTAATACAGTTGTGACTTCAGATACCCGTCCTGACCGCAGGTATTTCATGTTAAATTAATTTAATACAGTTGTGACTTCAAATACCAGTCCTGATCTCAGGTATTTCATGTTAAATTACATTAATACAGTTGTGACTTCAGATACCCGTCCTGATCTCAGGTATTTCATGTTAAATTAATTTAATACAGTTGTGACTTCAAATACCAGTCCTGATCTCAGGTATTTCATGTTAAATTAATTTAATACAGTTGTGACTTCAGATACCAGTCCTGATCTCAGGTATTTCATGTTAAATTAATTTAATACAGTTGTGACTTCAAATACCCGTCCTGATCGCAGGTGCTTCATGTTAAATTACTTTAATACAGTTGTGACTTCAAATACCAGTCCTGATCTCAGGTATTTCATGTTAAATTAATTTAATACAGTTGTGACTTCAGATACCTGTCCTGATCGCAGGTGTTTCATGTTAAATTACTTTAATACAGTTGTGACTTCAAATACCAGTCCTGATCGCAGGTGTTTCATGTTAAATTCATTTAATACAGTTGTGACTTCAGATACCTGTCCTGATCGCAGGTGTTTCATGTTAAATTACTTTAATACAGTTGTGACTTCAAATACCAGTCCTGATCGCAGGTGTTTCATGTTAAATTACTTTATGACTTCAGATACCCATCCTGATCGCAGGTGTTTCATGTTAAATTACTTTATGACTTCAGATACCCATCCTGATCGCAGGTGTTTCATGTTAAATTAATTTAATACAGTTGTGACTTCAGATACCCGTCCTGATCGCAGGTGTTTCATGTTAAATTACTTTATGACTTCAGATACACGTCCTGATCGCAGGTGTTTCATGTTAAATTTATTTAATACAGTTGTGACTTCAGATACCCGTCCTGACCGCAGGTGTTTCATGTTAAATTACTTTAATACAATTGTGACTTCAAATACCAGTCCTGATCTCAGGTATTTCATGTTAAATTACATTAATACAGTTGTGACTTCAGATACCCGTCCTGATCTCAGGTATTTCATGTTAAATTAATTTAATACAGTTGTGACTTCAAATACCAGTCCTGATCTCAGGTATTTCATGTTAAATTAATTTAATACAGTTGTGACTTCAAATACCAGTCCTGATCGCAGGTATTTCATGTTAAATTACTTTAATACAGTTGTGACTTCAAATACCAGTCCTGATCTCAGGTATTTCATGTTAAATTAATTTAATACAGTTGTGACTTCAGATACCCGTCCTGATCGCAGGTGTTTCATGTTAAATTAATTTAATACAGTTGTGACTTCAAATACCAGTCCTGATCTCAGGTATTTCATGTTAAATTAATTTAATACAGTTGTGACTTCAAATACCAGTCCTGATCTCAGGTATTTCATGTTAAATTAATTTAATACAGTTGTGACTTCAGATACCCGTCCTGATCGCAGGTGTTTCATGTTAAATTAATTTAATACAGTTGTGACTTCAGATGCCTGTCCTGATCGCAGGTGTTTCATGTTAAATTAATTTAATACAGTTGTGACTTCAGATACCCGTCCTGATCGCAGGTGTTTCATGTTAAATTTATTTAATACAGTTGTGACTTCAGATACCCGTCCTGACCGCAGGTGTTTCATGTTAAATTACTTTAATACAATTGTGACTTCAAATACCAGTCCTGATCTCAGGTATTTCATGTTAAATTACATTAATACAGTTGTGACTTCAGATACCCGTCCTGATCTCAGGTATTTCATGTTAAATTAATTTAATACAGTTGTGACTTCAAATACCAGTCCTGATCTCAGGTATTTCATGTTAAATTAATTTAATACAGTTGTGACTTCAAATACCAGTCCTGATCGCAGGTATTTCATGTTAAATTACTTTAATACAGTTGTGACTTCAAATACCAGTCCTGATCTCAGGTATTTCATGTTAAATTAATTTAATACAGTTGTGACTTCAGATACCCGTCCTGATCGCAGGTGTTTCATGTTAAATTAATTTAATACAGTTGTGACTTCAAATACCAGTCCTGATCTCAGGTATTTCATGTTAAATTAATTTAATACAGTTGTGACTTCAAATACCAGTCCTGATCTCAGGTATTTCATGTTAAATTAATTTAATACAGTTGTGACTTCAGATACCCGTCCTGATCGCAGGTGTTTCATGTTAAATTAATTTAATACAGTTGTGACTTCAGATGCCTGTCCTGATCGCAGGTGTTTCATGTTAAATTAATTTAATACAGTTGTGACTTCAGATACCCGTCCTGATCGCAGGTGTTTCATGTTAAATTTTTTTAATACAGTTGTGACTTCAGATACCCGTCCTGATCGCAGGTGTTTCATGTTAAATTACTTTATGACTTCAGATACCCGTCCTGATCGCAGGTGCTTCATGTTAAATTTATTTAATACAGTTGTGACTTCAGATACCTGTCCTGATCGCAGGTATTTCATGTTAAATTAATTTAATACAGTTGTGACTTCAGATACCCGTCCTGATCGCAGGTGTTTCATGTTAAATTATTTTATGACTTCAGATACCCGTCCTGATCGCAGGTGCTTCATGTTAAATTTATTTAATACAGTTGTGACTTCAAATACCAGTCCTGATCGCAGGTATTTCATGTTAAATTAATTTAATACAGTTGTGACTTCAGATACCCGTCCTGATCGCAGGTGCTTCATGTTAAATTACTTTAATACAATTGTGACTTCAAATACCAGTCCTGATCTCAGGTATTTCATGTTAAATTACATTAATACTGTTGTGACTTCAGATACCCGTCCTGATCTCAGGTATTTCATGTTAAATTAATTTAATACAGTTGTGACTTCAAATACCAGTCCTGATCTCAGGTATTTCATGTTAAATTAATTTAATACAGTTGTGACTTCAGATACCAGTCCTGATCTCAGGTATTTCATGTTAAATTAATTTAATACAGTTGTGACTTCAAATACCAGTCCTGATCTCAGGTATTTCATGTTAAATTAATTTAATACAGTTGTGACTTCAAATACCAGTCCTGATCGCAGGTATTTCATGTTAAATTACTTTAATACAGTTGTGACTTCAAATACCAGTCCTGATCGCAGGTATTTCATGTTAAATTAATTTAATACAGTTGTGACTTCAGATACCCGTCCTGATCGCAGGTGTTTCATGTTAAATTAATTTAATACAGTTGTGACTTCAGATACCCGTCCTGATCGCAGGTGTTTCATGTTAAATTAATTTAATACAGTTGTGACTTCAAATACCAGTCCTGATCTCAGGTGTTTCATGTTAAATTAATTTAATACAGTTGTGACTTCAAATACCAGTCCTGATCTCAGGTATTTCATGTTAAATTAATTTAATACAGTTGTGACTTCAAATACCAGTCCTGATCTCAGGTATTTCATGTTAAATTACTTTAATACAGTTATGACTTCAGATACCCGTCCTGATCGCAGGTATTTCATGTTAAATTAATTTAATACAGTTGTGACTTCAAATACCAGTCCTGATCTCAGGTATTTCATGTTAAATTAATTTAATACAGTTGTGACTTCAGATACCCGTCCTGATCGCAGGTGTTTCATGTTAAATTATTTTATGACTTCAGATACCCGTCCTGATCGCAGGTGCTTCATGTTAAATTTATTTAATACAGTTGTGACTTCAAATACCAGTCCTGATCGCAGGTATTTCATGTTAAATTAATTTAATACAGTTGTGACTTCAGATACCCGTCCTGATCGCAGGTGCTTCATGTTAAATTAATTTAATACAGTTGTGACTTCAGATACCCGTCCTGATCGCAGGTGTTTCATGTTAAATTAATTTAATACAGTTGTGACTTCAGATACCCGTCCTGATCGCAGGTATTTCATGTTAAATTAATTTAATACAGTTGTGACTTCAGATACCCGTCCTGATCGCAGGTGCTTCATGTTAAATTAATTTAATACAGTTGTGACTTCAGATACCCGTCCTGATCGCAGGTGCTTCATGTTAAATTACTTTATGACTTCAGATACCCGTCCTGATCGCAGGTATTTCATGTTAAATTAATTTAATACAGTTGTGACTTCAGATACCCGTCCTGATCGCAGGTGCTTCATGTTAAATTACTTTATGACTTCAGATACCCGTCCTGATCGCAGGTATTTCATGTTAAATTTATTTAATACAGTTGTGACTTCAGATAATTGTCCTGACCGCAGGTGTTTCATGTTAAATTACTTTAATACAATTGTGACTTCAAATACCAGTCCTGATCTCAGGTATTTCATGTTAAATTACATTAATACAGTTGTGACTTCAGATACCCGTCCTGATCTCAGGTATTTCATGTTAAATTAATTTAATACAGTTGTGACTTCAAATACCAGTCCTGATCTCAGGTATTTCATGTTAAATTAATTTAATACAGTTGTGACTTCAGATACCAGTCCTGATCTCAGGTATTTCATGTTAAATTAATTTAATACAGTTGTGACTTCAAATACCAGTCCTGATCTCAGGTATTTCATGTTAAATTAATTTAATACAGTTGTGACTTCAAATACCAGTCCTGATCTCAGGTATTTCATGTTAAATTACTTTAATACAGTTATGACTTCAGATACCCGTCCTGATCGCAGGTATTTCATGTTAAATTAATTTAATACAGTTGTGACTTCAAATACCAGTCCTGATCTCAGGTATTTCATGTTAAATTAATTTATTACAGTTGTGACTTCAAATACCAGTCCTGATCGCAGGTGTTTCATGTTAAATTAATTTAATACAGTTGTGACTTCAGATACCCGTCCTGATCGCAGGTGTTTCATGTTAAATTATTTTATGACTTCAGATACCCGTCCTGATCGCAGGTATTTCATGTTAAATAACTTTAATACAGTTGTGACTTCAAATACCAGTCCTGATCTCAGGTATTTCATGTTAAATTAATTTAATACAGTTGTGACTTCAGATACCCGTCCTGATCGCAGGTGCTTCATGTTAAATTACTTTATGACTTCAGATACCCGTCCTGATCGCAGGTATTTCATGTTAAATTAATTTAATACAGTTGTGACTTCAGATACCCGTCCTGATCGCAGGTGCTTCATGTTAAATTACTTTATGACTTCAGATACCCGTCCTGATCGCAGGTATTTCATGTTAAATTTATTTAATACAGTTGTGACTTCAGATACCCGTCCTGATCGCAGGTGCTTCATGTTAAATTACTTTATGACTTCAGATACCCGTCCTGATCGCAGGTATTTCATGTTAAATTTATTTAATACAGTTGTGACTTCAGATAATTGTCCTGACCGCAGGTGTTTCATGTTAAATTACTTTAATACAATTGTGACTTCAAATACCAGTCCTGATCTCAGGTATTTCATGTTAAATTACATTAATACAGTTGTGACTTCAGATACCCGTCCTGATCGCAGGTGCTTCATGTTAAATTACTTTATGACTTCAGATACCCGTCCTGATCGCAGGTATTTCATGTTAAATTTATTTAATACAGTTGTGACTTCAGATACCCGTCCTGACCGCAGGTATTTCATGTTAAATTAATTTAATACAGTTGTGACTTCAAATACCAGTCCTGATCTCAGGTATTTCATGTTAAATTACATTAATACAGTTGTGACTTCAGATACCCGTCCTGATCTCAGGTATTTCATGTTAAATTAATTTAATACAGTTGTGACTTCAAATACCAGTCCTGATCTCAGGTATTTCATGTTAAATTAATTTAATACAGTTGTGACTTCAGATACCAGTCCTGATCTCAGGTATTTCATGTTAAATTAATTTAATACAGTTGTGACTTCAGATACCTGTCCTGATCGCAGGTGTTTCATGTTAAATTACTTTAATACAGTTGTGACTTCAAATACCAGTCCTGATCGCAGGTGTTTCATGTTAAATTAATTTAATACAGTTGTGACTTCAGATACCTGTCCTGATCGCAGGTGTTTCATGTTAAATTACTTTAATACAGTTGTGACTTCAAATACCAGTCCTGATCGCAGGTGTTTCATGTTAAATTACTTTATGACTTCAGATACCCATCCTGATCGCAGGTGTTTCATGTTAAATTAATTTAATACAGTTGTGACTTCAGATACCCGTCCTGATCGCAGGTGTTTCATGTTAAATTTATTTAATACAGTTGTGACTTCAGATACCCGTCCTGACCGCAGGTGTTTCATGTTAAATTACTTTAATACAATTGTGACTTCAAATACCAGTCCTGATCTCAGGTATTTCATGTTAAATTACATTAATACAGTTGTGACTTCAGATACCCGTCCTGATCTCAGGTATTTCATGTTAAATTAATTTAATACAGTTGTGACTTCAAATACCAGTCCTGATCTCAGGTATTTCATGTTAAATTAATTTAATACAGTTGTGACTTCAAATACCAGTCCTGATCGCAGGTATTTCATGTTAAATTACTTTAATACAGTTGTGACTTCAAATACCAGTCCTGATCTCAGGTATTTCATGTTAAATTAATTTAATACAGTTGTGACTTCAGATACCCGTCCTGATCGCAGGTGTTTCATGTTAAATTAATTTAATACAGTTGTGACTTCAAATACCAGTCCTGATCTCAGGTATTTCATGTTAAATTAATTTAATACAGTTGTGACTTCAAATACCAGTCCTGATCTCAGGTATTTCATGTTAAATTAATTTAATACAGTTGTGACTTCAGATACCCGTCCTGATCGCAGGTGTTTCATGTTAAATTAATTTAATACAGTTGTGACTTCAGATGCCTGTCCTGATCGCAGGTGTTTCATGTTAAATTAATTTAATACAGTTGTGACTTCAGATACCCGTCCTGATCGCAGGTGTTTCATGTTAAATTTTTTTAATACAGTTGTGACTTCAGATACCCGTCCTGATCGCAGGTGTTTCATGTTAAATTACTTTATGACTTCAGATACCCGTCCTGATCGCAGGTGCTTCATGTTAAATTTATTTAATACAGTTGTGACTTCAGATACCTGTCCTGATCGCAGGTATTTCATGTTAAATTAATTTAATACAGTTGTGACTTCAGATACCCGTCCTGATCGCAGGTGTTTCATGTTAAATTATTTTATGACTTCAGATACCCGTCCTGATCGCAGGTGCTTCATGTTAAATTACTTTATGACTTCAGATACCCGTCCTGATCGCAGGTATTTCATGTTAAATTTATTTAATACAGTTGTGACTTCAGATAATTGTCCTGACCGCAGGTGTTTCATGTTAAATTACTTTAATACAATTGTGACTTCAAATACCAGTCCTGATCTCAGGTATTTCATGTTAAATTACATTAATACAGTTGTGACTTCAGATACCCGTCCTGATCTCAGGTATTTCATGTTAAATTAATTTAATACAGTTGTGACTTCAAATACCAGTCCTGATCTCAGGTATTTCATGTTAAATTAATTTAATACAGTTGTGACTTCAGATACCAGTCCTGATCTCAGGTATTTCATGTTAAATTAATTTAATACAGTTGTGACTTCAAATACCAGTCCTGATCTCAGGTATTTCATGTTAAATTAATTTAATACAGTTGTGACTTCAAATACCAGTCCTGATCTCAGGTATTTCATGTTAAATTACTTTAATACAGTTATGACTTCAGATACCCGTCCTGATCGCAGGTATTTCATGTTAAATTAATTTAATACAGTTGTGACTTCAAATACCAGTCCTGATCTCAGGTATTTCATGTTAAATTAATTTATTACAGTTGTGACTTCAAATACCAGTCCTGATCGCAGGTGTTTCATGTTAAATTAATTTAATACAGTTGTGACTTCAGATACCCGTCCTGATCGCAGGTGTTTCATGTTAAATTATTTTATGACTTCAGATACCCGTCCTGATCGCAGGTATTTCATGTTAAATAACTTTAATACAGTTGTGACTTCAAATACCAGTCCTGATCTCAGGTATTTCATGTTAAATTAATTTAATACAGTTGTGACTTCAGATACCCGTCCTGATCGCAGGTGCTTCATGTTAAATTACTTTATGACTTCAGATACCCGTCCTGATCGCAGGTATTTCATGTTAAATTAATTTAATACAGTTGTGACTTCAGATACCCGTCCTGATCGCAGGTGCTTCATGTTAAATTACTTTATGACTTCAGATACCCGTCCTGATCGCAGGTATTTCATGTTAAATTTATTTAATACAGTTGTGACTTCAGATACCCGTCCTGATCGCAGGTGCTTCATGTTAAATTACTTTATGACTTCAGATACCCGTCCTGATCGCAGGTATTTCATGTTAAATTAATTTAATACAGTTGTGACTTCAGATACCCGTCCTGATCGCAGGTGCTTCATGTTAAATTACTTTATGACTTCAGATACCCGTCCTGATCGCAGGTATTTCATGTTAAATTTATTTAATACAGTTGTGACTTCAGATACCCGTCCTGACCGCAGGTATTTCATGTTAAATTAATTTAATACAGTTGTGACTTCAAATACCAGTCCTGATCTCAGGTATTTCATGTTAAATTACATTAATACAGTTGTGACTTCAGATACTCGTCCTGATCTCAGGTATTTCATGTTAAATTAATTTAATACAGTTGTGACTTCAAATACCAGTCCTGATCTCAGGTATTTCATGTTAAATTAATTTAATACAGTTGTGACTTCAGATACCAGTCCTGATCTCAGGTATTTCATGTTAAATTAATTTAATACAGTTGTGACTTCAGATACCTGTCCTGATCGCAGGTGTTTCATGTTAAATTACTTTAATACAGTTGTGACTTCAAATACCAGTCCTGATCGCAGGTGTTTCATGTTAAATTAATTTAATACAGTTGTGACTTCAGATACCTGTCCTGATCGCAGGTGTTTCATGTTAAATTACTTTAATACAGTTGTGACTTCAAATACCAGTCCTGATCGCAGGTGTTTCATGTTAAATTACTTTATGACTTCAGATACCCATCCTGATCGCAGGTGTTTCATGTTAAATTAATTTAATACAGTTGTGACTTCAGATACCCGTCCTGATCGCAGGTGTTTCATGTTAAATTTATTTAATACAGTTGTGACTTCAGATACCCGTCCTGACCGCAGGTGTTTCATGTTAAATTACTTTAATACAATTGTGACTTCAAATACCAGTCCTGATCTCAGGTATTTCATGTTAAATTACATTAATACAGTTGTGACTTCAGATACCCGTCCTGATCTCAGGTATTTCATGTTAAATTAATTTAATACAGTTGTGACTTCAAATACCAGTCCTGATCTCAGGTATTTCATGTTAAATTAATTTAATACAGTTGTGACTTCAAATACCAGTCCTGATCGCAGGTATTTCATGTTAAATTACTTTAATACAGTTGTGACTTCAAATACCAGTCCTGATCGCAGGTGTTTCATGTTAAATTAATTTAATACAGTTGTGACTTCAGATACCTGTCCTGATCGCAGGTGTTTCATGTTAAATTACTTTAATACAGTTGTGACTTCAAATACCAGTCCTGATCGCAGGTGTTTCATGTTAAATTACTTTATGACTTCAGATACCCATCCTGATCGCAGGTGTTTCATGTTAAATTAATTTAATACAGTTGTGACTTCAGATACCCGTCCTGATCGCAGGTGTTTCATGTTAAATTTATTTAATACAGTTGTGACTTCAGATACCCGTCCTGACCGCAGGTGTTTCATGTTAAATTACTTTAATACAATTGTGACTTCAAATACCAGTCCTGATCTCAGGTATTTCATGTTAAATTACATTAATACAGTTGTGACTTCAGATACCCGTCCTGATCTCAGGTATTTCATGTTAAATTAATTTAATACAGTTGTGACTTCAAATACCAGTCCTGATCTCAGGTATTTCATGTTAAATTAATTTAATACAGTTGTGACTTCAAATACCAGTCCTGATCGCAGGTATTTCATGTTAAATTACTTTAATACAGTTGTGACTTCAAATACCAGTCCTGATCTCAGGTATTTCATGTTAAATTAATTTAATACAGTTGTGACTTCAGATACCCGTCCTGATCGCAGGTGTTTCATGTTAAATTAATTTAATACAGTTGTGACTTCAAATACCAGTCCTGATCTCAGGTATTTCATGTTAAATTAATTTAATACAGTTGTGACTTCAAATACCAGTCCTGATCTCAGGTATTTCATGTTAAATTAATTTAATACAGTTGTGACTTCAGATACCCGTCCTGATCGCAGGTGTTTCATGTTAAATTAATTTAATACAGTTGTGACTTCAGATGCCTGTCCTGATCGCAGGTGTTTCATGTTAAATTAATTTAATACAGTTGTGACTTCAGATACCCGTCCTGATCGCAGGTGTTTCATGTTAAATTTTTTTAATACAGTTGTGACTTCAGATACCCGTCCTGATCGCAGGTGTTTCATGTTAAATTACTTTATGACTTCAGATACCCGTCCTGATCGCAGGTGCTTCATGTTAAATTTATTTAATACAGTTGTGACTTCAGATACCTGTCCTGATCGCAGGTATTTCATGTTAAATTAATTTAATACAGTTGTGACTTCAGATACCCGTCCTGATCGCAGGTGTTTCATGTTAAATTATTTTATGACTTCAGATACCCGTCCTGATCGCAGGTGCTTCATGTTAAATTTATTTAATACAGTTGTGACTTCAAATACCAGTCCTGATCGCAGGTATTTCATGTTAAATTAATTTAATACAGTTGTGACTTCAGATACCCGTCCTGATCGCAGGTGCTTCATGTTAAATTAATTTAATACAGTTGTGACTTCAGATACCCGTCCTGATCGCAGGTGTTTCATGTTAAATTAATTTAATACAGTTGTGACTTCAGATACCCGTCCTGATCGCAGGTGCTTCATGTTAAATTAATTTAATACAGTTGTGACTTCAGATACCCGTCCTGATCGCAGGTGCTTCATGTTAAATTAATTTAATACAGTTGTGACTTCAGATACCCGTCCTGATCGCAGGTGCTTCATGTTAAATTACTTTATGACTTCAGATACCCGTCCTGATCGCAGGTATTTCATGTTAAATTAATTTAATACAGTTGTGACTTCAGATACCCGTCCTGATCGCAGGTGCTTCATGTTAAATTACTTTATGACTTCAGATACCCGTCCTGATCGCAGGTATTTCATGTTAAATTTATTTAATACAGTTGTGACTTCAGATAATTGTCCTGACCGCAGGTGTTTCATGTTAAATTACTTTAATACAATTGTGACTTCAAATACCAGTCCTGATCTCAGGTATTTCATGTTAAATTACATTAATACAGTTGTGACTTCAGATACCCGTCCTGATCTCAGGTATTTCATGTTAAATTAATTTAATACAGTTGTGACTTCAAATACCAGTCCTGATCTCAGGTATTTCATGTTAAATTAATTTAATACAGTTGTGACTTCAGATACCAGTCCTGATCTCAGGTATTTCATGTTAAATTAATTTAATACAGTTGTGACTTCAAATACCAGTCCTGATCTCAGGTATTTCATGTTAAATTAATTTAATACAGTTGTGACTTCAAATACCAGTCCTGATCGCAGGTATTTCATGTTAAATTACTTTAATACAGTTGTGACTTCAAATACCAGTCCTGATCGCAGGTATTTCATGTTAAATTAATTTAATACAGTTGTGACTTCAGATACCCGTCCTGATCGCAGGTGTTTCATGTTAAATTAATTTAATACAGTTGTGACTTCAGATACCCGTCCTGATCGCAGGTGTTTCATGTTAAATTAATTTAATACAGTTGTGACTTCAAATACCAGTCCTGATCTCAGGTGTTTCATGTTAAATTAATTTAATACAGTTGTGACTTCAAATACCAGTCCTGATCTCAGGTATTTCATGTTAAATTAATTTAATACAGTTGTGACTTCAAATACCAGTCCTGATCTCAGGTATTTCATGTTAAATTACTTTAATACAGTTATGACTTCAGATACCCGTCCTGATCGCAGGTATTTCATGTTAAATTAATTTAATACAGTTGTGACTTCAAATACCAGTCCTGATCTCAGGTATTTCATGTTAAATTAATTTAATACAGTTGTGACTTCAGATACCCGTCCTGATCGCAGGTGTTTCATGTTAAATTATTTTATGACTTCAGATACCCGTCCTGATCGCAGGTGCTTCATGTTAAATTTATTTAATACAGTTGTGACTTCAAATACCAGTCCTGATCGCAGGTATTTCATGTTAAATTAATTTAATACAGTTGTGACTTCAGATACCCGTCCTGATCGCAGGTGCTTCATGTTAAATTAATTTAATACAGTTGTGACTTCAGATACCCGTCCTGATCGCAGGTGTTTCATGTTAAATTAATTTAATACAGTTGTGACTTCAGATACCCGTCCTGATCGCAGGTATTTCATGTTAAATTACTTTATGACTTCAGATACCCGTCCTGATCGCAGGTATTTCATGTTAAATTAATTTAATACAGTTGTGACTTCAGATACCCGTCCTGATCGCAGGTGCTTCATGTTAAATTAATTTAATACAGTTGTGACTTCAGATACCCGTCCTGATCGCAGGTGCTTCATGTTAAATTACTTTATGACTTCAGATACCCGTCCTGATCGCAGGTATTTCATGTTAAATTAATTTAATACAGTTGTGACTTCAGATACCCGTCCTGATCGCAGGTGCTTCATGTTAAATTACTTTATGACTTCAGATACCCGTCCTGATCGCAGGTATTTCATGTTAAATTTATTTAATACAGTTGTGACTTCAGATACCCGTCCTGATCGCAGGTGCTTCATGTTAAATTACTTTATGACTTCAGATACCCGTCCTGATCGCAGGTATTTCATGTTAAATTAATTTAATACAGTTGTGACTTCAGATACCCGTCCTGATCGCAGGTGCTTCATGTTAAATTACTTTATGACTTCAGATACCCGTCCTGATCGCAGGTATTTCATGTTAAATTTATTTAATACAGTTGTGACTTCAGATACCCGTCCTGACCGCAGGTATTTCATGTTAAATTAATTTAATACAGTTGTGACTTCAAATACCAGTCCTGATCTCAGGTATTTCATGTTAAATTACATTAATACAGTTGTGACTTCAGATACCCGTCCTGATCTCAGGTATTTCATGTTAAATTAATTTAATACAGTTGTGACTTCAAATACCAGTCCTGATCTCAGGTATTTCATGTTAAATTAATTTAATACAGTTGTGACTTCAGATACCAGTCCTGATCTCAGGTATTTCATGTTAAATTAATTTAATACAGTTGTGACTTCAAATACCCGTCCTGATCGCAGGTGCTTCATGTTAAATTACTTTAATACAGTTGTGACTTCAAATACCAGTCCTGATCTCAGGTATTTCATGTTAAATTAATTTAATACAGTTGTGACTTCAGATACCTGTCCTGATCGCAGGTGTTTCATGTTAAATTACTTTAATACAGTTGTGACTTCAAATACCAGTCCTGATCGCAGGTGTTTCATGTTAAATTCATTTAATACAGTTGTGACTTCAGATACCTGTCCTGATCGCAGGTGTTTCATGTTAAATTACTTTAATACAGTTGTGACTTCAAATACCAGTCCTGATCGCAGGTGTTTCATGTTAAATTACTTTATGACTTCAGATACCCATCCTGATCGCAGGTGTTTCATGTTAAATTACTTTATGACTTCAGATACCCATCCTGATCGCAGGTGTTTCATGTTAAATTAATTTAATACAGTTGTGACTTCAGATACCCGTCCTGATCGCAGGTGTTTCATGTTAAATTACTTTATGACTTCAGATACACGTCCTGATCGCAGGTGTTTCATGTTAAATTTATTTAATACAGTTGTGACTTCAGATACCCGTCCTGACCGCAGGTGTTTCATGTTAAATTACTTTAATACAATTGTGACTTCAAATACCAGTCCTGATCTCAGGTATTTCATGTTAAATTACATTAATACAGTTGTGACTTCAGATACCCGTCCTGATCTCAGGTATTTCATGTTAAATTAATTTAATACAGTTGTGACTTCAAATACCAGTCCTGATCTCAGGTATTTCATGTTAAATTAATTTAATACAGTTGTGACTTCAAATACCAGTCCTGATCGCAGGTATTTCATGTTAAATTACTTTAATACAGTTGTGACTTCAAATACCAGTCCTGATCTCAGGTATTTCATGTTAAATTAATTTAATACAGTTGTGACTTCAGATACCCGTCCTGATCGCAGGTGTTTCATGTTAAATTAATTTAATACAGTTGTGACTTCAAATACCAGTCCTGATCTCAGGTATTTCATGTTAAATTAATTTAATACAGTTGTGACTTCAAATACCAGTCCTGATCTCAGGTATTTCATGTTAAATTAATTTAATACAGTTGTGACTTCAGATACCCGTCCTGATCGCAGGTGTTTCATGTTAAATTAATTTAATACAGTTGTGACTTCAGATGCCTGTCCTGATCGCAGGTGTTTCATGTTAAATTAATTTAATACAGTTGTGACTTCAGATACCCGTCCTGATCGCAGGTGTTTCATGTTAAATTTATTTAATACAGTTGTGACTTCAGATACCCGTCCTGACCGCAGGTGTTTCATGTTAAATTACTTTAATACAATTGTGACTTCAAATACCAGTCCTGATCTCAGGTATTTCATGTTAAATTACATTAATACAGTTGTGACTTCAGATACCCGTCCTGATCTCAGGTATTTCATGTTAAATTAATTTAATACAGTTGTGACTTCAAATACCAGTCCTGATCTCAGGTATTTCATGTTAAATTAATTTAATACAGTTGTGACTTCAAATACCAGTCCTGATCGCAGGTATTTCATGTTAAATTACTTTAATACAGTTGTGACTTCAAATACCAGTCCTGATCTCAGGTATTTCATGTTAAATTAATTTAATACAGTTGTGACTTCAGATACCCGTCCTGATCGCAGGTGTTTCATGTTAAATTAATTTAATACAGTTGTGACTTCAAATACCAGTCCTGATCTCAGGTATTTCATGTTAAATTAATTTAATACAGTTGTGACTTCAAATACCAGTCCTGATCTCAGGTATTTCATGTTAAATTAATTTAATACAGTTGTGACTTCAGATACCCGTCCTGATCGCAGGTGTTTCATGTTAAATTAATTTAATACAGTTGTGACTTCAGATGCCTGTCCTGATCGCAGGTGTTTCATGTTAAATTAATTTAATACAGTTGTGACTTCAGATACCCGTCCTGATCGCAGGTGTTTCATGTTAAATTTTTTTAATACAGTTGTGACTTCAGATACCCGTCCTGATCGCAGGTGTTTCATGTTAAATTACTTTATGACTTCAGATACCCGTCCTGATCGCAGGTGCTTCATGTTAAATTTATTTAATACAGTTGTGACTTCAGATACCTGTCCTGATCGCAGGTATTTCATGTTAAATTAATTTAATACAGTTGTGACTTCAGATACCCGTCCTGATCGCAGGTGTTTCATGTTAAATTATTTTATGACTTCAGATACCCGTCCTGATCGCAGGTGCTTCATGTTAAATTTATTTAATACAGTTGTGACTTCAAATACCAGTCCTGATCGCAGGTATTTCATGTTAAATTAATTTAATACAGTTGTGACTTCAGATACCCGTCCTGATCGCAGGTGCTTCATGTTAAATTACTTTAATACAATTGTGACTTCAAATACCAGTCCTGATCTCAGGTATTTCATGTTAAATTACATTAATACAGTTGTGACTTCAGATACCCGTCCTGATCTCAGGTATTTCATGTTAAATTAATTTAATACAGTTGTGACTTCAAATACCAGTCCTGATCTCAGGTATTTCATGTTAAATTAATTTAATACAGTTGTGACTTCAGATACCAGTCCTGATCTCAGGTATTTCATGTTAAATTAATTTAATACAGTTGTGACTTCAAATACCAGTCCTGATCTCAGGTATTTCATGTTAAATTAATTTAATACAGTTGTGACTTCAAATACCAGTCCTGATCGCAGGTATTTCATGTTAAATTACTTTAATACAGTTGTGACTTCAAATACCAGTCCTGATCGCAGGTATTTCATGTTAAATTAATTTAATACAGTTGTGACTTCAGATACCCGTCCTGATCGCAGGTGTTTCATGTTAAATTAATTTAATACAGTTGTGACTTCAGATACCCGTCCTGATCGCAGGTGTTTCATGTTAAATTAATTTAATACAGTTGTGACTTCAAATACCAGTCCTGATCTCAGGTGTTTCATGTTAAATTAATTTAATACAGTTGTGACTTCAAATACCAGTCCTGATCTCAGGTATTTCATGTTAAATTAATTTAATACAGTTGTGACTTCAAATACCAGTCCTGATCTCAGGTATTTCATGTTAAATTACTTTAATACAGTTATGACTTCAGATACCCGTCCTGATCGCAGGTATTTCATGTTAAATTAATTTAATACAGTTGTGACTTCAAATACCAGTCCTGATCTCAGGTATTTCATGTTAAATTAATTTAATACAGTTGTGACTTCAGATACCCGTCCTGATCGCAGGTGTTTCATGTTAAATTATTTTATGACTTCAGATACCCGTCCTGATCGCAGGTGCTTCATGTTAAATTTATTTAATACAGTTGTGACTTCAAATACCAGTCCTGATCGCAGGTATTTCATGTTAAATTAATTTAATACAGTTGTGACTTCAGATACCCGTCCTGATCGCAGGTGCTTCATGTTAAATTAATTTAATACAGTTGTGACTTCAGATACCCGTCCTGATCGCAGGTGTTTCATGTTAAATTAATTTAATACAGTTGTGACTTCAGATACCCGTCCTGATCGCAGGTATTTCATGTTAAATTAATTTAATACAGTTGTGACTTCAGATACCCGTCCTGATCGCAGGTGCTTCATGTTAAATTAATTTAATACAGTTGTGACTTCAGATACCCGTCCTGATCGCAGGTGCTTCATGTTAAATTACTTTATGACTTCAGATACCCGTCCTGATCGCAGGTATTTCATGTTAAATTAATTTAATACAGTTGTGACTTCAGATACCCGTCCTGATCGCAGGTGCTTCATGTTAAATTACTTTATGACTTCAGATACCCGTCCTGATCGCAGGTATTTCATGTTAAATTTATTTAATACAGTTGTGACTTCAGATAATTGTCCTGACCGCAGGTGTTTCATGTTAAATTACTTTAATACAATTGTGACTTCAAATACCAGTCCTGATCTCAGGTATTTCATGTTAAATTACATTAATACAGTTGTGACTTCAGATACCCGTCCTGATCTCAGGTATTTCATGTTAAATTAATTTAATACAGTTGTGACTTCAAATACCAGTCCTGATCTCAGGTATTTCATGTTAAATTAATTTAATACAGTTGTGACTTCAGATACCAGTCCTGATCTCAGGTATTTCATGTTAAATTAATTTAATACAGTTGTGACTTCAAATACCAGTCCTGATCTCAGGTATTTCATGTTAAATTAATTTAATACAGTTGTGACTTCAAATACCAGTCCTGATCTCAGGTATTTCATGTTAAATTACTTTAATACAGTTATGACTTCAGATACCCGTCCTGATCGCAGGTATTTCATGTTAAATTAATTTAATACAGTTGTGACTTCAAATACCAGTCCTGATCTCAGGTATTTCATGTTAAATTAATTTATTACAGTTGTGACTTCAAATACCAGTCCTGATCGCAGGTGTTTCATGTTAAATTAATTTAATACAGTTGTGACTTCAGATACCCGTCCTGATCGCAGGTGTTTCATGTTAAATTATTTTATGACTTCAGATACCCGTCCTGATCGCAGGTATTTCATGTTAAATAACTTTAATACAGTTGTGACTTCAAATACCAGTCCTGATCTCAGGTATTTCATGTTAAATTAATTTAATACAGTTGTGACTTCAGATACCCGTCCTGATCGCAGGTGCTTCATGTTAAATTACTTTATGACTTCAGATACCCGTCCTGATCGCAGGTATTTCATGTTAAATTAATTTAATACAGTTGTGACTTCAGATACCCGTCCTGATCGCAGGTGCTTCATGTTAAATTACTTTATGACTTCAGATACCCGTCCTGATCGCAGGTATTTCATGTTAAATTTATTTAATACAGTTGTGACTTCAGATACCCGTCCTGATCGCAGGTGCTTCATGTTAAATTACTTTATGACTTCAGATACCCGTCCTGATCGCAGGTATTTCATGTTAAATTTATTTAATACAGTTGTGACTTCAGATAATTGTCCTGACCGCAGGTGTTTCATGTTAAATTACTTTAATACAATTGTGACTTCAAATACCAGTCCTGATCTCAGGTATTTCATGTTAAATTACATTAATACAGTTGTGACTTCAGATACCCGTCCTGATCGCAGGTGCTTCATGTTAAATTACTTTATGACTTCAGATACCCGTCCTGATCGCAGGTATTTCATGTTAAATTTATTTAATACAGTTGTGACTTCAGATACCCGTCCTGACCGCAGGTATTTCATGTTAAATTAATTTAATACAGTTGTGACTTCAAATACCAGTCCTGATCTCAGGTATTTCATGTTAAATTACATTAATACAGTTGTGACTTCAGATACCCGTCCTGATCTCAGGTATTTCATGTTAAATTAATTTAATACAGTTGTGACTTCAAATACCAGTCCTGATCTCAGGTATTTCATGTTAAATTAATTTAATACAGTTGTGACTTCAGATACCAGTCCTGATCTCAGGTATTTCATGTTAAATTAATTTAATACAGTTGTGACTTCAGATACCTGTCCTGATCGCAGGTGTTTCATGTTAAATTACTTTAATACAGTTGTGACTTCAAATACCAGTCCTGATCGCAGGTGTTTCATGTTAAATTAATTTAATACAGTTGTGACTTCAGATACCTGTCCTGATCGCAGGTGTTTCATGTTAAATTACTTTAATACAGTTGTGACTTCAAATACCAGTCCTGATCGCAGGTGTTTCATGTTAAATTACTTTATGACTTCAGATACCCATCCTGATCGCAGGTGTTTCATGTTAAATTAATTTAATACAGTTGTGACTTCAGATACCCGTCCTGATCGCAGGTGTTTCATGTTAAATTTATTTAATACAGTTGTGACTTCAGATACCCGTCCTGACCGCAGGTGTTTCATGTTAAATTACTTTAATACAATTGTGACTTCAAATACCAGTCCTGATCTCAGGTATTTCATGTTAAATTACATTAATACAGTTGTGACTTCAGATACCCGTCCTGATCTCAGGTATTTCATGTTAAATTAATTTAATACAGTTGTGACTTCAAATACCAGTCCTGATCTCAGGTATTTCATGTTAAATTAATTTAATACAGTTGTGACTTCAAATACCAGTCCTGATCGCAGGTATTTCATGTTAAATTACTTTAATACAGTTGTGACTTCAAATACCAGTCCTGATCTCAGGTATTTCATGTTAAATTAATTTAATACAGTTGTGACTTCAGATACCCGTCCTGATCGCAGGTGTTTCATGTTAAATTAATTTAATACAGTTGTGACTTCAAATACCAGTCCTGATCTCAGGTATTTCATGTTAAATTAATTTAATACAGTTGTGACTTCAAATACCAGTCCTGATCTCAGGTATTTCATGTTAAATTAATTTAATACAGTTGTGACTTCAGATACCCGTCCTGATCGCAGGTGTTTCATGTTAAATTAATTTAATACAGTTGTGACTTCAGATGCCTGTCCTGATCGCAGGTGTTTCATGTTAAATTAATTTAATACAGTTGTGACTTCAGATACCCGTCCTGATCGCAGGTGTTTCATGTTAAATTTTTTTAATACAGTTGTGACTTCAGATACCCGTCCTGATCGCAGGTGTTTCATGTTAAATTACTTTATGACTTCAGATACCCGTCCTGATCGCAGGTGCTTCATGTTAAATTTATTTAATACAGTTGTGACTTCAGATACCTGTCCTGATCGCAGGTATTTCATGTTAAATTAATTTAATACAGTTGTGACTTCAGATACCCGTCCTGATCGCAGGTGTTTCATGTTAAATTATTTTATGACTTCAGATACCCGTCCTGATCGCAGGTGCTTCATGTTAAATTACTTTATGACTTCAGATACCCGTCCTGATCGCAGGTATTTCATGTTAAATTTATTTAATACAGTTGTGACTTCAGATAATTGTCCTGACCGCAGGTGTTTCATGTTAAATTACTTTAATACAATTGTGACTTCAAATACCAGTCCTGATCTCAGGTATTTCATGTTAAATTACATTAATACAGTTGTGACTTCAGATACCCGTCCTGATCTCAGGTATTTCATGTTAAATTAATTTAATACAGTTGTGACTTCAAATACCAGTCCTGATCTCAGGTATTTCATGTTAAATTAATTTAATACAGTTGTGACTTCAGATACCAGTCCTGATCTCAGGTATTTCATGTTAAATTAATTTAATACAGTTGTGACTTCAAATACCAGTCCTGATCTCAGGTATTTCATGTTAAATTAATTTAATACAGTTGTGACTTCAAATACCAGTCCTGATCTCAGGTATTTCATGTTAAATTACTTTAATACAGTTATGACTTCAGATACCCGTCCTGATCGCAGGTATTTCATGTTAAATTAATTTAATACAGTTGTGACTTCAAATACCAGTCCTGATCTCAGGTATTTCATGTTAAATTAATTTATTACAGTTGTGACTTCAAATACCAGTCCTGATCGCAGGTGTTTCATGTTAAATTAATTTAATACAGTTGTGACTTCAGATACCCGTCCTGATCGCAGGTGTTTCATGTTAAATTATTTTATGACTTCAGATACCCGTCCTGATCGCAGGTATTTCATGTTAAATAACTTTAATACAGTTGTGACTTCAAATACCAGTCCTGATCTCAGGTATTTCATGTTAAATTAATTTAATACAGTTGTGACTTCAGATACCCGTCCTGATCGCAGGTGCTTCATGTTAAATTACTTTATGACTTCAGATACCCGTCCTGATCGCAGGTATTTCATGTTAAATTAATTTAATACAGTTGTGACTTCAGATACCCGTCCTGATCGCAGGTGCTTCATGTTAAATTACTTTATGACTTCAGATACCCGTCCTGATCGCAGGTATTTCATGTTAAATTTATTTAATACAGTTGTGACTTCAGATACCCGTCCTGATCGCAGGTGCTTCATGTTAAATTACTTTATGACTTCAGATACCCGTCCTGATCGCAGGTATTTCATGTTAAATTAATTTAATACAGTTGTGACTTCAGATACCCGTCCTGATCGCAGGTGCTTCATGTTAAATTACTTTATGACTTCAGATACCCGTCCTGATCGCAGGTATTTCATGTTAAATTTATTTAATACAGTTGTGACTTCAGATACCCGTCCTGACCGCAGGTATTTCATGTTAAATTAATTTAATACAGTTGTGACTTCAAATACCAGTCCTGATCTCAGGTATTTCATGTTAAATTACATTAATACAGTTGTGACTTCAGATACTCGTCCTGATCTCAGGTATTTCATGTTAAATTAATTTAATACAGTTGTGACTTCAAATACCAGTCCTGATCTCAGGTATTTCATGTTAAATTAATTTAATACAGTTGTGACTTCAGATACCAGTCCTGATCTCAGGTATTTCATGTTAAATTAATTTAATACAGTTGTGACTTCAGATACCTGTCCTGATCGCAGGTGTTTCATGTTAAATTACTTTAATACAGTTGTGACTTCAAATACCAGTCCTGATCGCAGGTGTTTCATGTTAAATTAATTTAATACAGTTGTGACTTCAGATACCTGTCCTGATCGCAGGTGTTTCATGTTAAATTACTTTAATACAGTTGTGACTTCAAATACCAGTCCTGATCGCAGGTGTTTCATGTTAAATTACTTTATGACTTCAGATACCCATCCTGATCGCAGGTGTTTCATGTTAAATTAATTTAATACAGTTGTGACTTCAGATACCCGTCCTGATCGCAGGTGTTTCATGTTAAATTTATTTAATACAGTTGTGACTTCAGATACCCGTCCTGACCGCAGGTGTTTCATGTTAAATTACTTTAATACAATTGTGACTTCAAATACCAGTCCTGATCTCAGGTATTTCATGTTAAATTACATTAATACAGTTGTGACTTCAGATACCCGTCCTGATCTCAGGTATTTCATGTTAAATTAATTTAATACAGTTGTGACTTCAAATACCAGTCCTGATCTCAGGTATTTCATGTTAAATTAATTTAATACAGTTGTGACTTCAAATACCAGTCCTGATCGCAGGTATTTCATGTTAAATTACTTTAATACAGTTGTGACTTCAAATACCAGTCCTGATCGCAGGTGTTTCATGTTAAATTAATTTAATACAGTTGTGACTTCAGATACCTGTCCTGATCGCAGGTGTTTCATGTTAAATTACTTTAATACAGTTGTGACTTCAAATACCAGTCCTGATCGCAGGTGTTTCATGTTAAATTACTTTATGACTTCAGATACCCATCCTGATCGCAGGTGTTTCATGTTAAATTAATTTAATACAGTTGTGACTTCAGATACCCGTCCTGATCGCAGGTGTTTCATGTTAAATTTATTTAATACAGTTGTGACTTCAGATACCCGTCCTGACCGCAGGTGTTTCATGTTAAATTACTTTAATACAATTGTGACTTCAAATACCAGTCCTGATCTCAGGTATTTCATGTTAAATTACATTAATACAGTTGTGACTTCAGATACCCGTCCTGATCTCAGGTATTTCATGTTAAATTAATTTAATACAGTTGTGACTTCAAATACCAGTCCTGATCTCAGGTATTTCATGTTAAATTAATTTAATACAGTTGTGACTTCAAATACCAGTCCTGATCGCAGGTATTTCATGTTAAATTACTTTAATACAGTTGTGACTTCAAATACCAGTCCTGATCTCAGGTATTTCATGTTAAATTAATTTAATACAGTTGTGACTTCAGATACCCGTCCTGATCGCAGGTGTTTCATGTTAAATTAATTTAATACAGTTGTGACTTCAAATACCAGTCCTGATCTCAGGTATTTCATGTTAAATTAATTTAATACAGTTGTGACTTCAAATACCAGTCCTGATCTCAGGTATTTCATGTTAAATTAATTTAATACAGTTGTGACTTCAGATACCCGTCCTGATCGCAGGTGTTTCATGTTAAATTAATTTAATACAGTTGTGACTTCAGATGCCTGTCCTGATCGCAGGTGTTTCATGTTAAATTAATTTAATACAGTTGTGACTTCAGATACCCGTCCTGATCGCAGGTGTTTCATGTTAAATTTTTTTAATACAGTTGTGACTTCAGATACCCGTCCTGATCGCAGGTGTTTCATGTTAAATTACTTTATGACTTCAGATACCCGTCCTGATCGCAGGTGCTTCATGTTAAATTTATTTAATACAGTTGTGACTTCAGATACCTGTCCTGATCGCAGGTATTTCATGTTAAATTAATTTAATACAGTTGTGACTTCAGATACCCGTCCTGATCGCAGGTGTTTCATGTTAAATTATTTTATGACTTCAGATACCCGTCCTGATCGCAGGTGCTTCATGTTAAATTTATTTAATACAGTTGTGACTTCAAATACCAGTCCTGATCGCAGGTATTTCATGTTAAATTAATTTAATACAGTTGTGACTTCAGATACCCGTCCTGATCGCAGGTGCTTCATGTTAAATTAATTTAATACAGTTGTGACTTCAGATACCCGTCCTGATCGCAGGTGTTTCATGTTAAATTAATTTAATACAGTTGTGACTTCAGATACCCGTCCTGATCGCAGGTGCTTCATGTTAAATTAATTTAATACAGTTGTGACTTCAGATACCCGTCCTGATCGCAGGTGCTTCATGTTAAATTAATTTAATACAGTTGTGACTTCAGATACCCGTCCTGATCGCAGGTGCTTCATGTTAAATTACTTTATGACTTCAGATACCCGTCCTGATCGCAGGTATTTCATGTTAAATTAATTTAATACAGTTGTGACTTCAGATACCCGTCCTGATCGCAGGTGCTTCATGTTAAATTACTTTATGACTTCAGATACCCGTCCTGATCGCAGGTATTTCATGTTAAATTTATTTAATACAGTTGTGACTTCAGATAATTGTCCTGACCGCAGGTGTTTCATGTTAAATTACTTTAATACAATTGTGACTTCAAATACCAGTCCTGATCTCAGGTATTTCATGTTAAATTACATTAATACAGTTGTGACTTCAGATACCCGTCCTGATCTCAGGTATTTCATGTTAAATTAATTTAATACAGTTGTGACTTCAAATACCAGTCCTGATCTCAGGTATTTCATGTTAAATTAATTTAATACAGTTGTGACTTCAGATACCAGTCCTGATCTCAGGTATTTCATGTTAAATTAATTTAATACAGTTGTGACTTCAAATACCAGTCCTGATCTCAGGTATTTCATGTTAAATTAATTTAATACAGTTGTGACTTCAAATACCAGTCCTGATCGCAGGTATTTCATGTTAAATTACTTTAATACAGTTGTGACTTCAAATACCAGTCCTGATCGCAGGTATTTCATGTTAAATTAATTTAATACAGTTGTGACTTCAGATACCCGTCCTGATCGCAGGTGTTTCATGTTAAATTAATTTAATACAGTTGTGACTTCAGATACCCGTCCTGATCGCAGGTGTTTCATGTTAAATTAATTTAATACAGTTGTGACTTCAAATACCAGTCCTGATCTCAGGTGTTTCATGTTAAATTAATTTAATACAGTTGTGACTTCAAATACCAGTCCTGATCTCAGGTATTTCATGTTAAATTAATTTAATACAGTTGTGACTTCAAATACCAGTCCTGATCTCAGGTATTTCATGTTAAATTACTTTAATACAGTTATGACTTCAGATACCCGTCCTGATCGCAGGTATTTCATGTTAAATTAATTTAATACAGTTGTGACTTCAAATACCAGTCCTGATCTCAGGTATTTCATGTTAAATTAATTTAATACAGTTGTGACTTCAGATACCCGTCCTGATCGCAGGTGTTTCATGTTAAATTATTTTATGACTTCAGATACCCGTCCTGATCGCAGGTGCTTCATGTTAAATTTATTTAATACAGTTGTGACTTCAAATACCAGTCCTGATCGCAGGTATTTCATGTTAAATTAATTTAATACAGTTGTGACTTCAGATACCCGTCCTGATCGCAGGTGCTTCATGTTAAATTAATTTAATACAGTTGTGACTTCAGATACCCGTCCTGATCGCAGGTGTTTCATGTTAAATTAATTTAATACAGTTGTGACTTCAGATACCCGTCCTGATCGCAGGTATTTCATGTTAAATTAATTTAATACAGTTGTGACTTCAGATACCCGTCCTGATCGCAGGTGCTTCATGTTAAATTAATTTAATACAGTTGTGACTTCAGATACCCGTCCTGATCGCAGGTGCTTCATGTTAAATTACTTTATGACTTCAGATACCCGTCCTGATCGCAGGTATTTCATGTTAAATTAATTTAATACAGTTGTGACTTCAGATACCCGTCCTGATCGCAGGTGCTTCATGTTAAATTACTTTATGACTTCAGATACCCGTCCTGATCGCAGGTATTTCATGTTAAATTTATTTAATACAGTTGTGACTTCAGATAATTGTCCTGACCGCAGGTGTTTCATGTTAAATTACTTTAATACAATTGTGACTTCAAATACCAGTCCTGATCTCAGGTATTTCATGTTAAATTACATTAATACAGTTGTGACTTCAGATACCCGTCCTGATCTCAGGTATTTCATGTTAAATTAATTTAATACAGTTGTGACTTCAAATACCAGTCCTGATCTCAGGTATTTCATGTTAAATTAATTTAATACAGTTGTGACTTCAGATACCAGTCCTGATCTCAGGTATTTCATGTTAAATTAATTTAATACAGTTGTGACTTCAAATACCAGTCCTGATCTCAGGTATTTCATGTTAAATTAATTTAATACAGTTGTGACTTCAAATACCAGTCCTGATCTCAGGTATTTCATGTTAAATTACTTTAATACAGTTATGACTTCAGATACCCGTCCTGATCGCAGGTATTTCATGTTAAATTAATTTAATACAGTTGTGACTTCAAATACCAGTCCTGATCTCAGGTATTTCATGTTAAATTAATTTAATACAGTTGTGACTTCAAATACCAGTCCTGATCGCAGGTGTTTCATGTTAAATTAATTTAATACAGTTGTGACTTCAGATACCCGTCCTGATCGCAGGTGTTTCATGTTAAATTATTTTATGACTTCAGATACCCGTCCTGATCGCAGGTATTTCATGTTAAATAACTTTAATACAGTTGTGACTTCAAATACCAGTCCTGATCTCAGGTATTTCATGTTAAATTAATTTAATACAGTTGTGACTTCAGATACCCGTCCTGATCGCAGGTGCTTCATGTTAAATTACTTTATGACTTCAGATACCCGTCCTGATCGCAGGTATTTCATGTTAAATTAATTTAATACAGTTGTGACTTCAGATACCCGTCCTGATCGCAGGTGCTTCATGTTAAATTACTTTATGACTTCAGATACCCGTCCTGATCGCAGGTATTTCATGTTAAATTTATTTAATACAGTTGTGACTTCAGATACCCGTCCTGATCGCAGGTGCTTCATGTTAAATTACTTTATGACTTCAGATACCCGTCCTGATCGCAGGTATTTCATGTTAAATTAATTTAATACAGTTGTGACTTCAGATACCCGTCCTGATCGCAGGTGCTTCATGTTAAATTACTTTATGACTTCAGATACCCGTCCTGATCGCAGGTATTTCATGTTAAATTTATTTAATACAGTTGTGACTTCAGATACCCGTCCTGACCGCAGGTATTTCATGTTAAATTAATTTAATACAGTTGTGACTTCAAATACCAGTCCTGATCTCAGGTATTTCATGTTAAATTACATTAATACAGTTGTGACTTCAGATACCCGTCCTGATCTCAGGTATTTCATGTTAAATTAATTTAATACAGTTGTGACTTCAAATACCAGTCCTGATCTCAGGTATTTCATGTTAAATTAATTTAATACAGTTGTGACTTCAGATACCAGTCCTGATCTCAGGTATTTCATGTTAAATTAATTTAATACAGTTGTGACTTCAGATACCTGTCCTGATCGCAGGTGTTTCATGTTAAATTACTTTAATACAGTTGTGACTTCAAATACCAGTCCTGATCGCAGGTGTTTCATGTTAAATTAATTTAATACAGTTGTGACTTCAGATACCTGTCCTGATCGCAGGTGTTTCATGTTAAATTACTTTAATACAGTTGTGACTTCAAATACCAGTCCTGATCGCAGGTGTTTCATGTTAAATTACTTTATGACTTCAGATACCCATCCTGATCGCAGGTGTTTCATGTTAAATTACTTTATGACTTCAGATACCCATCCTGATCGCAGGTGTTTCATGTTAAATTAATTTAATACAGTTGTGACTTCAGATACCCGTCCTGATCGCAGGTGTTTCATGTTAAATTACTTTATGACTTCAGATACACGTCCTGATCGCAGGTGTTTCATGTTAAATTTATTTAATACAGTTGTGACTTCAGATACCCGTCCTGACCGCAGGTGTTTCATGTTAAATTACTTTAATACAATTGTGACTTCAAATACCAGTCCTGATCTCAGGTATTTCATGTTAAATTACATTAATACAGTTGTGACTTCAGATACCCGTCCTGATCTCAGGTATTTCATGTTAAATTAATTTAATACAGTTGTGACTTCAAATACCAGTCCTGATCTCAGGTATTTCATGTTAAATTAATTTAATACAGTTGTGACTTCAAATACCAGTCCTGATCGCAGGTATTTCATGTTAAATTACTTTAATACAGTTGTGACTTCAAATACCAGTCCTGATCTCAGGTATTTCATGTTAAATTAATTTAATACAGTTGTGACTTCAGATACCCGTCCTGATCGCAGGTGTTTCATGTTAAATTAATTTAATACAGTTGTGACTTCAAATACCAGTCCTGATCTCAGGTATTTCATGTTAAATTAATTTAATACAGTTGTGACTTCAAATACCAGTCCTGATCTCAGGTATTTCATGTTAAATTAATTTAATACAGTTGTGACTTCAGATACCCGTCCTGATCGCAGGTGTTTCATGTTAAATTAATTTAATACAGTTGTGACTTCAGATGCCTGTCCTGATCGCAGGTGTTTCATGTTAAATTAATTTAATACAGTTGTGACTTCAGATACCCGTCCTGATCGCAGGTGTTTCATGTTAAATTTTTTTAATACAGTTGTGACTTCAGATACCCGTCCTGATCGCAGGTGTTTCATGTTAAATTACTTTATGACTTCAGATACCCGTCCTGATCGCAGGTGCTTCATGTTAAATTTATTTAATACAGTTGTGACTTCAGATACCTGTCCTGATCGCAGGTATTTCATGTTAAATTAATTTAATACAGTTGTGACTTCAGATACCCGTCCTGATCGCAGGTGCTTCATGTTAAATTAATTTAATACAGTTGTGACTTCAGATACCCGTCCTGATCGCAGGTGTTTCATGTTAAATTAATTTAATACAGTTGTGACTTCAGATACTCGTCCTGATCGCAGGTATTTCATGTTAAATTAATTTAATACAGTTGTGACTTCAGATACCCGTCCTGATCGCAGGTGCTTCATGTTAAATTAATTTAATACAGTTGTGACTTCAGATACCCGTCCTGATCGCAGGTGCTTCATGTTAAATTACTTTATGACTTCAGATACCCGTCCTGATCGCAGGTATTTCATGTTAAATTAATTTAATACAGTTGTGACTTCAGATACCCGTCCTGATCGCAGGTGCTTCATGTTAAATTACTTTATGACTTCAGATACCCGTCCTGATCGCAGGTATTTCATGTTAAATTTATTTAATACAGTTGTGACTTCAGATAATTGTCCTGACCGCAGGTGTTTCATGTTAAATTACTTTAATACAATTGTGACTTCAAATACCAGTCCTGATCTCAGGTATTTCATGTTAAATTACATTAATACAGTTGTGACTTCAGATACCCGTCCTGATCTCAGGTATTTCATGTTAAATTAATTTAATACAGTTGTGACTTCAAATACCAGTCCTGATCTCAGGTATTTCATGTTAAATTAATTTAATACAGTTGTGACTTCAGATACCAGTCCTGATCTCAGGTATTTCATGTTAAATTAATTTAATACAGTTGTGACTTCAAATACCAGTCCTGATCTCAGGTATTTCATGTTAAATTAATTTAATACAGTTGTGACTTCAAATACCAGTCCTGATCGCAGGTATTTCATGTTAAATTACTTTAATACAGTTGTGACTTCAAATACCAGTCCTGATCGCAGGTATTTCATGTTAAATTAATTTAATACAGTTGTGACTTCAGATACCCGTCCTGATCGCAGGTGTTTCATGTTAAATTAATTTAATACAGTTGTGACTTCAGATACCCGTCCTGATCGCAGGTGTTTCATGTTAAATTAATTTAATACAGTTGTGACTTCAAATACCAGTCCTGATCTCAGGTGTTTCATGTTAAATTAATTTAATACAGTTGTGACTTCAAATACCAGTCCTGATCTCAGGTATTTCATGTTAAATTAATTTAATACAGTTGTGACTTCAAATACCAGTCCTGATCTCAGGTATTTCATGTTAAATTACTTTAATACAGTTATGACTTCAGATACCCGTCCTGATCGCAGGTATTTCATGTTAAATTAATTTAATACAGTTGTGACTTCAAATACCAGTCCTGATCTCAGGTATTTCATGTTAAATTAATTTAATACAGTTGTGACTTCAAATACCAGTCCTGATCGCAGGTGTTTCTTGTTAAATTAATTTAATACAGTTGTGACTTCAAATACCAGTCCTGATCTCAGGTATTTCATGTTAAATTAATTTAATACAGTTGTGACTTCAAATACCAGTCCTGATCGCAGGTATTTCATGTTAAATAACTTTAATACAGTTGTGACTTCAAATACCAGTCCTGATCTCAGGTATTTCATGTTAAATTAATTTAATACAGTTGTGACTTCAGATACCTGTCCTGATCGCAGGTATTTCATGTTAAATTAATTTAATACAGTTGTGACTTCAGATACCCGTCCTGATCGCAGGTGTTTCATGTTAAATTATTTTATGACTTCAGATACCCGTCCTGATCGCAGGTGCTTTATGTTAAATTTATTTAATACAGTTGTGACTTCAGATACCTGTCCTGATCGCAGGTATTTCATTTTAAATTTTTTTAATACAGTTGTGACTTCAGATACCCGTCCTGATCGCAGGTGTTTCATGTTAAATTAATTTAATACAGTTGTGACTTCAGATACCTGTCCTGATCGCAGGTATTTCATTTTAAATTAATTTAATACAGTTGTGACTTCAGATACCCGTCCTGATCGCAGGTGTTTCATGTTAAATTATTTTATGACTTCAGATACCCGTCCTGATCGCAGGTGCTTCATGTTAAATTTATTTAATACAGTTGTGACTTCAAATACCAGTCCTGATCGCAGGTATTTCATGTTAAATTACTTTAATACAGTTGTGACTTCAGATACCAGTCCTGATCGCAGGTGTTTCATGTTAAATTAATTTAATACAGTTGTGACTTCAGATACCCGTCCTGATCGCAGGTGCTTCATGTTAAATTAATTTAATACAGTTGTGACTTCAAATACCAGTCCTGATCGCAGGTGTTTCATGTTAAATTAATTTAATACAGTTGTGACTTCAGATACCAGTCCTGATCGCAGGTGCTTCATGTTAAATTAATTTAATACAGTTGTGACTTCAGATACCCGTCCTGATCGCAGGTATTTCATGTTAAATTAATTTAATACAGTTGTGACTTCAGATACCCGTCCTGATCGCAGGTGTTTCATGTTAAATTAATTTAATACAGTTGTGACTTCAGATACCCGTCCTGATCGCAGGTGCTTCATGTTAAATTACTTTATGACTTCAGATACCAGTCCTGATCTCAGGTATTTCATGTTAAATTAATTTAATACAGTTGTGACTTCAGATACCCGTCCTGATCGCAGGTGCTTCATGTTAAATTAATTTAATATTGTTAAAATTATATTTATGTTGTTTTAACTTCAGATACCTGTCCATGTTCACAATTTACTATTCCAGTTATGGTATGGCCATTTCACTTCAATGGCTTTACATTAATTCTATCATGAGTTCTATCACACAAGACAAATCTCCAGTTTAACCTCAGATTTTATTAATCTCTGTACTTTTCCACATCCCACTGATTGTATAGAAAACCTTTGTAATTATTCACAATTCCATCCTTGTGTGTAAATTTAATTTACACAAAAAGTATTCAATGTAAACATGGAATATAAAAAAAGTTTGATGATGTTTGAAGGACTGGTTGCTTCAGGGCTTACAGGATCTTCTGATGTACTATCTCCCAAACCATCACTTTTCGGAAGAGTGTAATGTCATCCTACAGAGAAAGAGACAGGTGAATCTGGAGCATAATAAACTGTTTGACGATTAAATGTGTGAACAGGAGCACTTTTGTACCTGTCTGAATGTGAGTAGCTTTCCTTGAGAAAGGAACTTCGCATATTTACAGACAAAAACACCACAGTCATTGCCATTCAACTGTTTAGGAATTGCCTAGACACAATTGTAAGCAGAACATTTAGTCTTAAAATGACACTTCATTCAGAGAAGATCCATATAATTAATGATAAGGTGTTATACAAAAGTTCTCATTCGGCCAATGGTCCATCTGGAAGCCTCCAAGATGTATCCTTTCTTGACCCTGTGCTCCTCAGTAAAGTACGTACTGTTAAATAAAACAGAAGATGCATATCCAGATTTTTAAAGATGAATCAAACCACAGAATAACCAACAGCAAAAATAAGGAGACACTCACAACAACATGTGACAGATTTCATCATGTCTCTGACTCATTGAGTCATAGCACTGTATGGTCTGGTATTTAAAATCAATTACCTGGTGGTTAAAAGCAATATAGGCAAGTTAAAAAATTATTATTGTTTTACACTTTTCAAAAACATGTAAATATTAAAACAATGCATCCCAACTTATAAATGACTTACAGCCAAAGCCCAGTGCATGCCTAGGTGCAAAGGAACAAAAATAAGATCAAAGAGGAAGAGGTCTTGAGTTTTTGTCCAGTTCTTCACTCCAGCATGGCCTTCACCACTCTGAAGCTTTGAGTAGAAAAAAGTGCTGAAAAGAAGACTTTAAGGCTCCCCAGCTGATCACTGTTTCTCTTCATTAGCAAGGACAAATAGAAAAATACTCATTAGGAATGCATGACATTGGTGATATCCAGCATTAAGTGCTTTATGATCAACAATTGTCTGATTACTTGATTCTGTTGACATTGAATTGGTTGTTAAATTTGTGTCAATACCCAGCCCTAATGTGCAGTCAGTGCAGAACCTATTTATTTATTTATTTTGATAAAATATTATGGACAAACCTTTGTAGTGATGCATTATTTCCAATAAACCAAGGTATTTGTCTTAGGCATATCAAGTAAATAGTCATTTTTTCTTACTTTACCTTGTCATTAAGCCAGAATCCCTCCTTCAGTGTTGCCAAGTCACCCTGTGTAATACACAGTTTGAAGGCTTTGCTGATTACCAGGTTTGGGTCTTGTAGTGCCAGAATATCCTTCACCTCTGATTCCATGTCCTACACAACAGAAAAACTTAATAAACAAGCTAAAATAATCTTGATCTGTGGACAGACTTTATTTACAAAACACACTGTAAACATTTCACCATCACTTTGTGTGTGTGTGTGTGTGTGTGTGTGTGTGTGTGTGTGTGTGTGTGTGTGTACCTGGTAATTATCACGTTGTGGGGACCAATTGTCCCCACAAAGATAGGAATACCAGTGTTTTTGTGACCTTGTGGGGACATTTTGATGTCCCCATGAGGAAACAAGCTTATAAATCAAACAAGATGATGTTTATTGAAAATCTAAGGTACAAGAAAGGTTTTTGTGATGGTTGGGGTTAGGGAATGGGGCAGGTAAGGGGAATAGAATATACAGTTTGTATGGTATAAAATGCATTACGTCTATGGAATGTCCCCACAAAACATGGAAACCAGAATGTGTGTGTGTGTGTGTGTGTGTGTGTGTGTGTACTGGCTATGTTGAAAATATTTTTTTTAAATGAGTAACCATATAAAGATATATTGTTTTTTATTTAAAAGAAAGTATCAGTCTTCCTCCTCCTCTTCATCATCTGCAAAATACTAAAAAGAAATAAAAATCAAACAAACAATTAATAACACAATTGCAACTATGGAAATATTCAATTTTGGCTGACATACCTCCTCAAAATCCTCCTGAGGAGGAAGAGGTAGTGGAGGAGATGGGGGCGGATGGATATTTTCATTAGGGGGAGGAAGAGGAACATCACCTTCTCCTTCAACGTCCTCAGAAGAGGAAGGGTGGTCGCTGTCCTGCAAAAAACATAATATAACATCTGACCAACTGCACATCACACGATAATCTCTGTCCAAAACAGATTCACTGTTTAATGAAGAGTGCGACTTAAAATCACAGTTGTTGCCTTGGGGAATAAAAAAAATGACAAATTATTTATTGAAAATAAACGAACTGTGAATTATTACAAGTTAATAAACATTAAGATTTCATACAATATCACTCCCTCCAGATAGCACTGCTCCACTGTCACTTGAGGTGTCACTGCTGTCACTGCTCATCTTTACACACAAATGCAGCATTTATTTAAAATAAGATTCTTATGATTAGAAAGCATTTACTTGATTAGTAAAATCTTAATGTTTAATGAAGAGTATACTCACAGTGTGACTTACAATCACAGTTGTTGCCTTGGGAAAGAACAAAAACATTTAGAAAATAAATGAATTGTGAATTATTACCAAATATTTAAAGTTAATAAACATTAAGATTTATCACTTCCTCCAGATAGCACTGCTTCACTTATTTTAAATAAGCCTCTTATGATCAGCAAGCATTTACTTACATTAAAATCTTTATTTTTCTTAATCTAGTTCAGCTTGCATATCTCTGGCCAGTAGCATGATAGCCCACTCTCACCTTGTCAGGGGTGTGGGGAATCTGCCACCTGATTGGCTAGTTTGAATACCTGGGGTTAAAGAGAGAGACTTGGGTCATTTCAGGTCATCCTCTGAAACAGGTAACTGTTATCTTTTGGAGATCCCGAATTGTTTGAGAAAGAATCACAGCTTTTTCGTCTAAAAAAGGAATATTTCATCTCAAAAGTTAAAATGGCTTCTGAAGGGTAAGTAATTTAAAACTATTATTACATTAGTTGTGTTAAGCTGTGCTATTTTTGTATGTTAAAAGACGTAAGAGATAGTTGTTACAAACCCACATGGTTTGAGAAATGTTTGTTTGTAACAACAGTGAGCATGTCTTAAAACAAGATTAGTTTACTTATAAGATATGTTGTCCTGTTTTCCGTTTGAATTAATGCAAATTAAGTGAGTTTATGCTTATAACAACTCGACCCAAATGTCGAAGGCCGCGGGCCCAAGACGCCAGAGCTACGGCGTTTCGAATTTCGAATATTATTTGTCTTACCCCATTAGCAGCTAATTTCTGTTATTTTAAACATCAACTCACTTTATTTTTGATATTTGAACTGGGAACAAGATAAAAATAATAGCAGAAAAATAACCTATATTTTTTTTCATACAGAAAGTTCCACAGCAGGATTTACTTCCTCTGCCCGATCTGCAGGAAGGCCCCACACACTCTCCCTGGGCATCTCAGGACGACCTGCATGCAGGGAATGTCTGAGGAGGAAATCCAAGCTATTGTGGTTCAGTCCAAAAAAGAATTGGCAGAGTTCTCCCAAAACGGGCGCTTCTGGGATTACAACAGGATTCTGGAGATTTTTGCAGCGTCTAATCCTCTTGCCAGGTGTGTACGCATCACTGTTTTGTCCTGTTGCAGTTCAATACTCAATATTCTATCAAATGTGTGTGTATTAACTGTTTTTCTTTTCTTAGTATGTTAGAGGAAATGGAGAAGAAGGGCTTGGTGGTGAGGAACATTCCTCCTATCATTCATATGCCAGCTTCTTATGCTCAGAGCTCCACGAGAGATGCTGAGAGAGAGAGCAGTCAGATGTTGAACCAGCAGAACCGGAGACAGCGTCTGATGTGAGCTCTGAGGAGTGCTATCAGAGGTAAAGTATCACTACATCTTTCACAGAAATAGCAGATGCAGAAATTGGATATGATTACTCTTGAGCATATACACAATCATTTGACCACCTGGTTTATTTCATTTCAGCATTGGGGGACCGAAGTGGACCACTGCAGTTAGAGTGGAAATGAACAGAAGGGGCCTCTACAAGAAGCACCCTACTGATCATGCCCTTCTTCAGGGGTTCTTCCACTACTTGCGTGTTGACTTGAACAACAGGAGGAGCAAACAAGAGGTACATTTAAAAGAAAAAATGCATTTAAATGTCACACACACACACACACACACACACACACACACACACACACACACACACACACACACACACACACACACACACACACACACACATAAAAAACTTTATTTAAAATTGTCATTGTTACAGTGTAATTACACTTTTAAAGGGACAGTTCACTCAAAAATGAAAATTATGTAATTTACTCATTTTCATGTTGTTACAAACCTTTATACATTTCTTTGTTATGATGCCAACAAAGGAATATATTTTGCTAAATGTTTTTAATCAAACCGTTTGTGGACTCCATTTACTTCCATAGTATTATTTTTTTTCCTACTATGGAAGTGAATGGTGTCCACAAACAGTGTGGTTACAAACATTTCTTAAAATATGTTATTTCATGTTAATCAGAACCAAGACATGTGGTTTTGTAACAACATGATGACAGTATGTTTTAATTTAGGGTGAACTATCCCTTTAAGTAAAGTGTAATTTTAATACATTATGATATATTTTAGGTTTATTTGCATTTTATTATGCTTAATTTACCGGCACTAAACGTTAAATAAAGTTTTTCCAAAAGTGTAGTTTGGTTCTTATCCATAAAATGTGTGTTGTGGTCACATGTTAACCTTTATCTGTTATATATTATTACAGGTGGAAAATGTATCAAGGTTCTCGTTCTACATGAACCCCAAAGAGCCGAACAGAGAGTTTGTTCGCGATGTGGAGAAGGTGCGGGAGTACTTTAATGTACTCGCCGAGACCAAACTCGCCAAGCAAACTATTTTGAACTACTGGAAAAGTCTTAGGAGGTCAGTACTTTTTAAGGTTACAAACACATAATGTAACTGTGAACTTAAAATTGTGAACAGATATGCTGTCTTCATGCTATAACAAAAAAAAATTCTCTCTGTAAGGTTCATGAAGTACACGCTCTCATCAACTAATCTGATCACCAAGGACAAAAGTATTTTTGAAGATTGTAAGAACTTTATTGAGCCTTTGAACGTTTGTCTAAGGAGGTCAATAAAGAGTTGACCCGGAAAAGGTATTTTTTTCATTTTATTCTTTCACTCACAAGTGAGCTCAACATTGCTATTTTATTTCTCAGGTACCGTGCTTATGGTAAAGAGAAGCTGCCGGCAAACTGTGTGGCCGTTCTTGATGTGGCTCGTGCTGATTTCCTGGCGATTATTTCAAAACTCTCACGTCCAAAAGCAGTTCTTGACAAGAACGACCGTCTGATGGTCCTCTATTATTTGGAGGCAATCATCCTGCTCAAGCTCCTCCAGCGGCCCGGCGTCGTAACCAACATGACTGTAAGTTTTGGTTCACAGATATGTGTGTGTACCTTTGGATTATTTGTGAGACCTGTCATTGAATATTGCACACCTGTGTGTTTACAGGTTGAGGAATGGCAGGGAAGGACACGCTCACAGAACGGCTGTTAAAGAGCATAAAACGGCTGCATCACAAGTGGCAGAAGTGCCTCTGATATCTGAACAAGAACACGTACGTTTTTATTCAAAATTGTATTATAACCATGTGTGTGTGTGTGTGTGTGTGTGTGTGTGTGTGTGTGTATACACAAATACATTAATTTATTTATATTTATACATTTAATTTCACCTCTGACAGCCTGGGTAAGTGCTCACTATGGGACAAATAAGCACATGGGTCACCATGTGTCATAGAGGTTGCTTGTGTCAAGTCTTCTTTGGAGAGATCCACACCACATGCCTTTATTATGTCAAGGCAAATGCACAAAACAACTTGCTAAGTTACAAGTGAGATTTTCAGTAACGACAAAAGAATAGTATAGGTCAAAGAAGTGCATATTACCTGAACAGAGTTTTTTTCCATCTCTGTGTCTTCGGTCCTCTGGAATTCTGGTATATTTGTTTTTTACTTTTTATGGATATTTGCATCCTCTGATAATGACATTAATTAAATCAAAACATTACATTTACATGAGAAAATAACACAAAGGCATTTTAAACAATGAACCGTAAAAGGGTACCGGCACCAGGTACTGTATGAGGTAAGATGAATTGTTCACAAAATTGTAAACAGGAAAATAACATTAGCACAGTAAAAGGGATAGTTCACCCAGAAATAAAAATTCTTTCATCCTTACTCATTCTCAAGTTAATCTTTGGAATACAAATTTTTAAGTATTGAAGTCTATGAAATAAAAACATCACCCTTCCAAAAGTACATAGACATCAAAGTTTTGAAGAGAGACAAATAAAACTTTAAATGATAAACTAATATTCATTTAGATTTTTATTCACATAAACACTGATCAACACACATTAAATACGGTAAATGAAAACTCAAAACGTACTTGCGAGAGCAAACTTCATGAATTTATCATTAACAGTATACCATATGGGTTTGGAACAACATGAGCATGAGTAAAGGATGAAAAAAATAATTTTTAGTTTGATACTGTATTTTAAAAAAAAAAAACAGTTGTATATGATCACCTTCATTTTCATCGATTGCCACTGTTTTACGTTTCCTGGATGTTTTTTGTTTGACTTTCTTCAAGCGACTTGGTAAAGCCCTAAGGTTTTTCTTGGCAGGTTCTTGCTGCTGAGAACCAGGCCTTCTTCCTTGGGTAAACAGGATTTCAGGGTCTCACAAAGGCCATGAACAACTCTGGATGCATTCTTGATAGCTTCTTTATCAGTGCAAATATATGAAATGTCATGCAAAGTCTTGAGCTGTTCACGTAAATGCCACTGATCGACTGCTACATTTGGTGACTGTGACTCACTACCGTGTTTCTGCTTCCCCGTGCATGGTACAGGACTATCAAAAACATCAAAGCATCATCTTAATGATTAATTAAGATCAAATTAACCATGTTTTTTAATAGTAAAAGTGTAGTAAATTTTGGCGGATTGATTACCATTTTTATAACCACGGTTTTAATACAAATGCCATGATTAAACTATGGTTAGATTATCAAATCCATGATTAATTTGTTGTTACCATGGACATCAATAACCATGTTTGTTTGGTTTGTGGTCAAATTTACAGTAAAACGTAAGTTGAGTACCAACGTTACGGCACGTTTTTGTGATGACTGAAAGTGTAAATCAGGAAGCAAATGCAGGATGAGATGAACACAGTTTATTTAAACAGATGACACAGATGATATGGTAGAAATGGTTGGACCGACAAGGGCTGCGGTGACTAATCCTGGTGCTCGTGGGTGAAGGCTGGTTGACGGGTGAAACCGGATACACAAACAGGCAAAACTCCACGCGAAGACGAGACCACAGGAACACACGAACACGATACACAGGTAAGACACGTAGCGTAATCATCTGGCAGTGAGAGGAGAGAATGAGTGAGTATATATGCGTCTGGGTAACCACCGCCAGCTGGAGTAAAGCAATCACGAACACCTGCACTCACTCAGATCGTTAGTGATCAGACACGCACATGCACACTTCAGTCATCCAAACAAACACAACACAGAAAGTCACGATGGACTTATCCTACCGTGACAGTACCCCCTCCCCCAAGGACGTCACCTGACATTCTTGGGCTCCTAGACCTGTGATGGAAATCATCAATAAGGGAGTGATCCAATATGTCCCGGGCAGGAACCCAACTTCTCTCCTCCGGACCGTAACCTTCCCAATCCACCAAGTACTGAAATCCGCGTCCCCTCCGTCTGGAGTCCAGAATACGATTAATCGAATAAGTTGGTTCCCCATCTACGATACGAGGCGGGGGGGGGACCGGGACAGGCGGATTAAGAGGAGATTTAAACACGGGTTTAATTTTGGAAATGTGGAAAACCGGATGAATTCGTCTGTACACAGGAGGGAGATTAAGGTGGACTGTTACTGGGTTAATGATCTTAGCAACAGAGAAAGGGCCGATAAATTTGGGAGTCAACTTATTCGAGACGGAACGCATCGGAATATTCTGAGTAGAAAGCCACACTTTTTGACCCACGACGTAAACGGGAGGCTTAGACCGGTGGCGATCAGCCTTAGCCTTGGTGCGTAGTCTCGCTTGGAGTATAGCCTCACGTGCTCTACTCCAAGTGCGACGGCACCTCTGGACGAAAGCGTGTGCGGAGGGGACCGCGACCTCGGATTCCAGACTGGGAAATAAAGGTGGTTGGTACCCTAAGCTACACTTAAACGGAGATAGGCCCGTGGCTGACACTGGTAATGAATTGTGCGTGTACTCCACCATAGAGAGTTGTTGGCTCCAGGAGGAAGGATTTTTGGAAGTCAAACATCGCAACACTCTCCACGTCCTGATTGGCTCGTGGATGAAACCCCGAAGACAGACTAACCGTAGCCCCTAGCAACCTGCAGAACTCTCGCCAAAATTTAGATATAAATTGGGGACCTCTATCAGAGACCACTTCTGTCGGGAGGCCATGTAACCGGAATACGTGGTCTACGATAACGACCGCTGTCTCCTTGGCAGAAGGCAATTTGGGCAAGGGAATAAAATGAGCCGCCTTCGAGAATCGGTCCACTATGGTTAAAATCACCGTATTGCCCTGGGAGGGTGGGAGGCTTGGTAATAAAATCGAGCGAAATATAGGACCAGGGTCTCGAAGGGACCGGCAGCGGTCTAAGTAATCCGTCAGGAGGACGATTAGACGACTTACCCACAGCACAAACCGAACAAGCCAACACAAAATCGTGTGTGTCACGAGCCATCCCTGGCCACCAAAATCGTTGCTTAACCAAAAATTTGGTTCGACTGACCCCTGGATGGCAAGCTATACTGGAATTATGGCTCCATTTAAGTATCTCTGATCTCAGTCCCTCTGGCACAAATAATCGGTTCGGTGGGCAACGGGCCGGGGGCGTTACCCCTTCTAAGGCTTTAGTTACCATCGATTCGATCTCCCATTAGAGCGCGGAGATGAATAGAGTCTCCGGTAAAATGGGCTCGGGAGAGGAAACACGATCGGAACGCTCAAAAATGCGGGACAAAGCATCAGGTTTGGTGTTTTTAGAACCTGGACGGTAGGACAATCTGAAATCGAAACGACCGAAAAATAAAGCCCACCGAGCCTGCCTAGAGTTCAAACGTTTAGCAGATTTAATGTATTCTAGGTTCTTGTGATCAGTGTAAACTATGAAGGGCACACCCGACCCCTCAAGCCAATGAGGCCATTCTTCCAGTGCTAGTTTAACAGCCAACAACTCCCGATTACCAATGTCATAATTACGTTCAGCAGGCGATAAACGATGGGAGTAAAACGCGCAGGGATGCACCTTTCCGTCTGAGGATGTGCATTGGGATAACACGGCTCCTACCCCCACATCTGACGCATCGACCTCCACTATGAACTGGCGTTTACGATCAGGGGCCACGAGAATCGGGGCTGAAACGAAGCAGCCTTTCAGTTTGGCAAATGCAGTCTGGGCTGCATCCGACCACCTGAACGCCATACTAGGGGAGGTCAAGGCGGTCAGAGGTGCGGCTAGTTGGCTGAAATTGCGAATAAAACGCCGGTAAAAATTGGCGAACCCCAGAAATCTCTGCAGGGCCTTGCGAGACTCTGGGGATGGCCAATCAACCACAGCCTCAACCTTCTCCAGATCCATACGGACACCCTCAGTCGAAATGATGTGCCCTAGAAAGGAAACAGACTTTGCATGAAATTCGCATTTCTCCGCCTCTAGCGACCTAAGAAGCACTCGTCGTACGTGTTGCACATGTTCCTGGAGAGACGTAGAAAAAATCAGTATGTCATCCAGGTAGACATACAGAAACTGATCGACCATGTCTCGCAACACGTCATTAACGAGTGCTTGGAAAACTGCTGGCGAGTTAGATAATCCGAAAGGCATCACGCAGTACTCAAAATGGCCTCTAGGGGTGTTAAAAGCAGTTTTCCATTCATCCCCCTTCCTTATGCGGACCAAATTGTAAGCATTGCGTAAATCCAGTTTTGTGAAGACGGAGGCTCCTTGCAACCTCTCGAAGGCCGAAGACATTAACGGCAAAGGATAAGTATTCTTTACCGTAATGTTATTCAACCCTCGGTAATCAATACAAGGACGCAAGGACCCATCCTTCTTACCAACAAAAAAGAACCCCGCCCCCGCTGGAGATGAGGAAGGGCGAATGAACCCCGTTGCCAGAGAATCAGAAATGTATTTCTCCATGGCCTCCATCTCAGGAACAGAAAGAGAGTAAAGTTTGCCTTTAGGCGGAGACGTACCTGGCAGTAACTCTATGGCACAGTCATAGGGACGATGTGGAGGTAGAGAAGCGGCTCGGGACTTACTTAACACTCCCTTCAGGTCTTGGTACTCAGCGGGCACGTTAGTTAAGTCCATCGTCTCCTTCTGAAACACAGACGCAGAGACAGGTACACAAGCAGAGACAAGACAAGACTTATGACAAGCTTCACTCCAACCGGTGATAGTACCCAGCTTCCAGTTGACAGACGGGTTGTGTTTGAGCAGCCAGGGATGTCCAAGTACAATGGGAGCCAGAGGGGAAACCGTAACAAAAAACTGCAAAGTCTCAGAGTGGTTGCCAGAAATACAGATGGTGACGGGGTCTGTGATGTGGGTGATGACAGATAACTCACTTCCATTGAGTGCGAAGGGTGATATGGGTTTGGAAAGAGATGACAACGGAACTTGAAGCTTACGTGCAAAGTGATGATCGATTAAATTCCCCTCGGCTCCCGAGTCCAGTAGTGCGTCACAGGTGAGATGTGTATTACGCCACCGCAGCTTCGCCGGGAAGAGGGTAGATGTTAGAGGGGTCTTTGCCGAAGAGATTCCGCCCGAAAGTAACCCCAGATTTACTGAGCCTTTTACCGGACACCGATGGAGTAGATGTCCGGCCTCCCCACAATACAGGCAAAGCCCCAGTGATCGACGGCGAATCCTCTCCTCCCGGGAAAGCCGAGCTCGACCCACCTGCATGGGCTCCGGATCGGACAGGGAGGAACCGGCCGCAGTCTCTCTCGACGAGGGCGTTCTCTCCAGAATAGCGTGGGACAACACTTCATCGTCGTAAGCAGGAATTGTTCTCAATCGAAAATCAGCTCGGATGGCAGCATCAATAAGACCATTTAGGGAGGCTGGGATCTCCCCATGTTGCAACTCGCGTTGTATGCGGCCGGTTAACCCATGCAGGAAAATATCCCACTGCGCCTCCTCATTCCAATGTGTGTCCGCAGCTAGCGTGCGAAAGTCAATGGCATAATCCGACACCGACCGTGTACCCTGACGCAGATCGGCCAACTTCCTAGCGGCATCTCTTCCTACTGCAGATCGATCGAACACCTTTCTCATCATAGCGGAAAGCGCCTCAAAATTCTGGGTACACGGGTCGTGGTTCTCCCACACCGCTGTTCCCCAACGCGCCGCCTTTCCCGTCAGCAGGGATAACACAAATCCCACTTTACTCTCCTCCGTAGTGTAGGTCTGGGGCTGAAGGAAAAAATGAAAAGAGCATTGAGATAGAAATGGTCTACAACATTCTGGATCACCTGCGTATTTCTCTGGCGTGGATAATTTGGGTTCCTGACGGGACGCGCTCGCGGGTGGTGTAAGAGGAACAGACGGTGTGGGTGGCGCAGTGGGGAGCGTCAGCTGTTGGATCGCCTGGGTGAGCTCGGACACCTTGTCTGTCATGTCCTTCATTCCCCGGCTCAGTTCCTCAATCCGGCTATCCTGGGTGGTGAAGCGATGTATGGCGGCGGCGATAAACTCTTCAAACCGAGCCGGGGATCCTTTACCTGCTGCTTCCATGGTGGCCAGATGATTCTGTGATGACTGAAAGTGTAAATCAGGAAGCAAATGCAGGATGAGATGAACACAGTTTATTTAAACAGATGACACAGATGATATGGTAGAAATGGTTGGACCGACAAGGGCTGCGGTGACTAATCCTGGTGCTCGTGGGTGAAGGCTGGTTGACGGGTGAAACCGGATACAAAAACAGGCAGAACTCCACGCGAAGACGAGACCACAGGAACACACGAACACGATACACAGGTAAGAGACGTAGCGTAATCATCTGGCAGTGAGAGGAGAGAATGAGTGAGTATATATGCCGTCTGGGTAACCACCGCCAGCTGGAGTAAAGCAATCACGCACACCTGCACTCACTCAGATCGTTAGTGATCAGACACGCACATGCACACTTCAGTCATCCAAACAAACACAACACAGAAAGTCACGATGGACTTATCCTACCGTGACAGTTTTATTAAGATCAAATTAACCATGTTTTTTTATAGTAAAAGTGTAGTAAACGTTTGCGGATTGATTACCATTTGTATAATCACGGCTTTTATAGAAATGCTATGATTAAACTATGGTTAGATTATCAAACCCATGATTAATTTGTTGTTACCATGGACTTCAATAACCATGTTTGTTTGGTTTGTGGTCAAATTTACAGTAAAACGTAAGTTGAGTACCAACGTTACGGCACGTTTTACATGTCTTGTTCTCGAAAATAGCTTAACTGTAACATAATAAAGCATAATAAATATAAAATCTACCTGTATGACCTCCTTCATTATCCATCGTAGGCTTTTATTTCTCCTTCGTTATCCATCTGAGTTAATCCTGGGTCTGGGATTGGAAATGCCCGCGCAATAAAACAGCATTTTGCGCATGATCGATGACCTCTTTTTTTTTTCTTTTTTTTTTTTGAAAGAGGCCGTTTTCCAAGACGTCCAGAAACGCCCACTTTACGTCATGGTAATGAAACCCCTGGAATTTAGCGTATGCCACGAGTTGTGAGCAAGCGAGTGAGATCGACGGGGACTAAAAATTGTATGTATGCACGTGTTTAGTGAAAGTGTTCAACAAGGACTCTTGTACTGAACATAAAGTGTGATAGTTTTGTCTGTGTGAGTGGTAAACTCATCACACAAAGACAGAAATAAGTAAAAGTCAGCCGCTGATTAAGTGGTTAGTGTTTTTGCATGGACTTTTCTGATAAGTTAGCGGCCAGCGACCTCGTTCAGTTAAGCCTGTGTGTAACTGGAATCGACAATGATCAAAGACCCCGACGAAGCCGGATAGTGTTATCGAGTTGTGGACTTTGCTGAGATCGTCAAAAATATGAAATCTTCTCTTCAATCGTCTTCTCTCCATCGTGAATCCTCTCGTCCTGTTTTCTGCTGCTGATGCCTTTGATCCTGTGCGTGTGAGGCTATTCACATTGAGTAAAGGTACCATATTATTTTCACTTTAAACTAGGGTGTTGCCGGCTATTTTACTGTCTTGGGCCCTTATGTGTTAAATGTGAATTTGAATGCCTTTGTGATCTGAACAGTGATTTGACTATTTACATTTAATTTCTAATCTACATTTTACTAAGTAAATTTGTTCTTTTTTTATAAACGGTTGTGATAACTGACTCAATTGATAATATTTTAAGTGAATCAAGAAAGAGTTTAAGGTTTATTTAAAGGTGAAAGTGTTTATAGGTTAAAAGTAAGTCAAAGACATTTCAGTTTCTGTTAAAAGTGTATTTTCTGTTAAAGGGTACCTATTACTGCTTAAGTAGTATTTAAAGATTCAGAGGGGAAAAGTATTTCATATTTTTACAAGAAGTAAATACACACACAAGTTAAACACTGATACATTTATTAGTGAAACCTCACTGATTTGATTGAAAAGGTATTTAAAGAACTCAGGATAGCCACCTCTCATTATAGTCAAGCACGCTAGAGAGGCGCTACATGATGTCATTTGTTCTAGAAATAATGTCTTTGTGGATATCTGAAATGACAATTATGGATAGGAAGAATGTAGTTGCGGATATCTGAAATGTTCTTTTTGACGAGGCAAAACTGAAATACAGATATCTGCAACACATATCCAGTTTAGCTGTTAAATGCTAAAACAGCTTGCCATAGTTTTGTTCTTTAATGAGTCGGCCATTATTGATGAGACTTCGCTCGCACTACAGATCCACTCGTAACCGGCTGATCTGCGCGATAACTATCCCGAGATTCTCACTCAGAGCCGGAAACATTGCAAACTCGAGAGACCTGCGGTGCGAATCTGCGTGAGCCGCGAATTGACCCGAGATTCTCACTCAGAGCCGGAAACATTGCAAACTTGAGAGACCTGTGGATCCGCGCAAGCCGCGAACTGACCTGAGATTCTCACTCAGAGCCGGAAACAATGCGGACTCGAGAGACATGCGAATCTGCTCTGCCTCGAGAATCTCTCAACTCCTAACCAGATGATCCGGAACCAGCTGATCCGCCGGCTGATCCGTAACTGGCTGATCTGCGCGACATGTCTCTCCGGCTCTGGGGGCTACACTAGCAGGACACAGTTTTTTCTATATTTTCTCTATATTATTATGCTATTGTTATTAGGCTTATTTTTGATTCTAAAACCTATAAGCAATGTTGTGCCTGAACGAGTTCATTGAACGAAAGTTCATGAACTCGTTCATATTTTGGGCGAACGTAAACTGAACGTACTGTATTACTGCCTGATGAACTTCTTATGAACTCGTTCATTCTGGTGCTCGTGAACGAACGCTCTCTCAGTTGAACGTCTTTCAATAGGGTGCCAGATTTCTATAGTCTTCCAGGCGAAAACCCAGCTACTAAAACATGCTGTTAACAGTCCTTAATGTGTAGCGGAAAAACACCCAATTTGGCAACACGCCACCAGTCAGTATTTCGCAGCTGCATGCGTCATCAAAACAACACTGACTCTGGACTCTGCTGAAATCCCTGCCGCGCCATCATAGTGTTTAACATTAAATAACATCATATTTGTCCTAAACTGTAAACAACTAACATAGGCTGCTAACGCATATTCTGCATCTTGAAATAGACTCTAAGTTCGCGCTATTTAACGTGCACGTGCGGTGTGCAATACCTGCAAGTTGTCCTACACGCGACGATTCGCAGCGCTTCTCGCCCCGATTGCGACCCCTTGAAGCACCCGGCTAGCCTTTCAAGGTATGTGCAAGCAAATACAAAAATAAAAGACAGTCAATGCTATTGTAAACCCTGGTTTGATAAGGATTTAAAGTTGGATATGAAGAGGAAATCTGACGCATTCAGCTACAGTGTTAAAACCGTTAAAATAATTGCTGTCTGTGGTTCTATATGGGCTATACTGTAGTGGTGTGTCGTTCATTTTGAACGAATCTTTAATATGACTCGGGACCACCGAGTTGTCTCAGAGAGTGATTCGTTCATTTTGTGTTGACCGCGCATGCGCATTGCGCAACATATGGGTTCTGAATCTCAAATGATTAGTTCATCATTCTCTTGAGTCTCGAGTTCGGGACAGGTTCGAGTCTTTTGTTCTTCCTGTCAGTCCCATAGAGGCTATGCTACCAGTACCGGAAAGAGAAATGATTAGTTCACCTTTCGAGTTCGGGTTCGGTCGGGTCCGAGTCTTTCGTTCTTCAATGATGGAACTTTTATTTTTCAAATAATGTTTTTGCACATATTTTGTATTTTAATTAATAAAAATAAAACAATATAGGATACATTCAAGGGACACTTCACCCATTTGCATTAAGCTTTGTATAGTTAGAACCCCAGTCATGTTTTTGAATGGTCATGCATAATTTTCTCAGTTGCCGCTGAGACGGGAGAAATACAGATTTCAGTGTTTTACTTCCTTCTTTCAATGATGTAAAAATCATCATATTGCATCATTGAAAGAAGGAAGTCCAATATCTTTGTTGAGGGAGTGAGACTACAAACATCCATTTTCTCGGTCAAATAGGCACCAAATTCTAAATGCATGTTAAATTTCACCTACAAATATAAGACACTTTCAATAAAGATTAATGTTTCTACGGGTGAAATGCTCCTTTCAGACGCAATCAATAATACGAATCTAATGTTGTATTTAATGTGATATACCAGCGGTCACGTGACATAAGGACTCGGACACGGCCGAACCCGAACTCAAGACTTGAATGAACTAATCATTTCTTTTTCCGGTACTGACAGCATAGCCTCTATGGGACTGACAGGAAGAACAAAAGACTCGGAACCGAAAGATGAACTAATCATTTATCTTTCCAGTACTGAAAGCATAGCCTATGAGGCTGACAGGAAGAACGAAAGACTCAAACCCGTCCCGAACTCGAGAGAATGATGAACTAATCATTTCTCTTTCCGGTCCTGTGCTGTATATCACACGGCACAGCCTGGCCAAACACAGAGAGTCAGTAAGACAGTGACGAGTTGACAACTAACATCTGTAGACACGAGAGGAGGCGTACAAATGTGATAAATATGAAGTTCAGTTTCTTATAATTACCCTGACTTGTACACAAGGACTGACTTAGTAGGTGAGCTAATAATTTCTATCTCTTGTGCAGGTTTCAGAGCTTGTGTCAAAAAATAATGAAATAAAGATTTTTATTTCTCATAACTTGTTAGAAATTTCATAATTGTTTGCATAAGTGGTTATTTTGGGGTAATTTGTGACATTATAGGTAATCATATTTTAAATGAACGAAAAGAACGAAATGACTCAAAAAAAGATTTGTTCATTTTGATGAACGAGATTCAAAGATCCGAATCAGAAAAATGATCCGAACTTCCCATCACTACTATTCTGGCAATAAGTTGTAAAAAATAATATGGGGAAAAAGAACTATAAATTAGTTCATTTTTGGAACTTTGAACTAGTTCAAAATTTTGAAATATGAACTATGAACTGAACTAGTTCATTTTAAAATTTGTGAACGGTGAACTGAACTAGTTCATGTAGAGAGTGAACGTTCCCAACACTGCCTATAAGCATGTTATTTTAGAAGTGAAAGGCATTTGTTGTGGATTTGCTTTTGAGGAGACTTCAGTCGCTCTACAGATCCACTAACCGGCTGATTCGGTTAGTGGATCTGTAGAGCGAGTCTCATGTCCATGGTCTGCGAGTCTGCAATGTGTCCGGCTCTGAGAATCTCAAGTCGCGTGGATCAGCCGGTTACAAGTGGGTCTGTACTGAGTTTCCTTGGCAAATTAGCATTACTGACTCAAGTGACTCACACAACCCAGATCACTTTAGTGAGTGACTCACAATAACCCGGTTTCTTAAAAGGAATCGAGTTTGCCAGGCCTAGTTAAAACAGCGGGCAGAATCATTGGGGTTACTCTCCCAGAGATCAGAACTATGTTTGATACTCGTTGTTTAAAGAGAGTACACAGCATTATGCGGGACCGGCACCATCCAGCCCATCATCTGTTTCAGCTTCTGCCCTCAGGCAGACGGTACAGGTCTATTGGTGCCAGTAAAGCCAGACTGGCTAACAGCCTGTATCCTTATGCTGTGAGGTTGCTTAACGGGCGCTCTCACCCACCCTCATTGGACTTTGCACGGGTGTAGTAATTATGTCATTACTGTATTACTCTGTGTCCTGGTGTTAGTGCACTTTAATATATCATGACTGTTGTTGTATGCTCCAACGTAATTTCGTTGCTGTTCTCTTGAACGTCAATGACAATAAAAAGTTAATTGAATTGAATTTTCTCATTCTTTTCAGCCAAATGATGATGAAAAAGTTGTTGTTCACAGGGTGAAGGTGGCCATCCTGACAGTGAGTGAGAACACCCGAAAAGATAGTGTCTTCCCAGATGACGTTGGGGATGTGGCTGTTTACACAATACTGTTTGGACCTTTACACTTTGAATATAGACTATCCCAAAGAGTTGTGATACACCTTTGAGGTGATCCAGCGCATTTTTATGAAGATTGGTGGAGAAAGCTGCTCAGCAAAGGTTCATGGTCTAAAAAATAAATTGATGCAGTGATGTAACACTGGGTAATGCAACTGAATTGTTAGCTGAAATTGAAATGACACAAAGCCAATCTGTTTAACAATTTTGTTCATTAGTTTCTTTTATTGAGTTTGTTGAATGTTGAGACTGTAATCAAAGCTAGCGAGCTTAAAAAAGTGTATGGAAGTAAGACTAGTTTTAGCTGTATTAGTTGTATGTATTTTGGATGAATTTGTTGAAGTTTGAGACCGTAATTGATCTATTTGCTGAATTGGGTCCACGAACGGTTTGATTACAAACATTTTCCAAAAATCTTTGTGTTCATCAGAACAAAAAAAATGTATACAGGTTTGTAAAACCATGAGAGCGAGTAATGATTACAGAATTTTCAGTTTGGGTGAACTATCCCTCCAAAATGCCTTGAAGCCCGTATTTTGTAAATTGTAGGACAATATTGTTCGCATTGCATGTTTTGGGGATCTGGTCAATGCAGCGAGGTTGCACTGGTATATGCAATCAGTTTGATTTAATTTTTGATTAATTTTTTTAAGTTTGAGACTGTAATTGACCAATTTGTTAAAGCTTGAGAGCTTAGAAAAGTTTGTTTTAGCTGAGATAAAAAAATAGCTTGAAACCAGTTTAGACCTTTTAATGTGTAGAACTAAATTGTTAGCAGGTTCTCTAAAAAAAAAAGAATATTCTGAGCAAAGGATATATCCAAACAAGATCACTTTAAAGCATTCAAGTTAATGTTTAGTAATGTTGTAACAACTTATTAATAAGCTTTTAGTTATAACATTCTTTTTGCTTGTACTTGAGGCATACATTGTGACTTGAAACACCTTTCTTTGGATGTTTTTAGGTGTTTTATTTTTGCAATAAAATGTATGCGAAAGGTTGACATTCAATTAATTTTATATCATATTGGTTTAGATCAAAAGTGATTTTAGAAATTACATCCAGTATTGCTGCAGGTTTTGAAGTATTTACATTTTCCAAAAAATCACTATAGTTTGCTGAATGTAACGGATGTTGTTTTGAGGACTTTGCTTTAGTTCGCTGAATGTAACAAACGCAGTTTTAAAGACTTCGCTTTAGTTTGCTGAATTCAACAGACACAGTTTTGAGGACTTCGCTTTAGTTCCCTGAATGTTAAGGACGCTGTTTTGAAAACTTCGCTTTAGTTTGCTGAATGTAACGGATGTAGTTTTGAGGACTTCGCTTTAGTTCGCTGAATGTAACGTACAAAGTTTTAAAGACTTCACTTTAAGACTTCACTGAACTCAAGGGAAGCATTTTTGAAGACTTGACTTTAGTTAACTGAACAACTTTACTTTAGTTTGCTGAACTTACATCAGAAGTTTACTTGACTAAATTAAGTTGGTTCATATAACTAAATCATTTGTCAGCTACACTGTTTAAGATTAGTAAAATAAACACAAAAAGCCAGTGCAAAAAAATGAACAAAATATAATGAGTTTAGTTAACTACCCTTATATCATCTATTATTAATCCATGTAAGTTACTGCTATGCAAATGATTTGTGTTGTACCAATATTGCTGAAAATTTTCATTTTCCAGCATGCTGTGCATGAGACTGCCGAAAAATTTGAACCAACGCAGACATAAAACTTGAGAAAACTAATAAAATTAGTTGACAACATGAGAGTAAATTGTTTAAGTTTGTTTCAGTGTATGAATGCATATAATTTCTTGTTTGTTTATATTGTCATAGGCGTTTTGGCAGTTATGTCCTCCAGAAAGGTAGGTTAATTCGGTTTTATCCTACCCAGTATCACAAAATTATGTACCTATAGTCATCAAATTTTTGGATTCTTTTTCGTGATACTGTCACGAATTTCCGGTTTTTTTTCGTGATCGTATCATGAATTTCTGTTTATGTGTCACTGTCACGTATTGGTTACTCTGCTTTTTCCTATTTTCAAACCATTTTCGCTTCGGTTTAGGGTTAGATTTGGTGTTTGCATTAGGATGTCCCTTTGTGTTGGTTTATACATTTTTTCAGATTTTTTTTTTCTAAATTTTAAACCATTGTCGCCTGGCGTTAGGGTTAGAGTTGGGTTTGGGTAAGGATGTAATTTTATGTCTAACCCTAAACCAAAGATAAAATGGTAAGAAATTAACCAATAACCAATACGTGACAATGACACATCAACAGAAATTCGTGATACGATGACAAAAAAAACTCAGACAGTATCACGAAATAGAATAAAAAAATTACGTGACTATATGTACGTAATTTCGTGTGACTGGGCTGGTTTTATGGTGGTGGTAATAAAACATAAATTTGTCGAGGCAGTAGATATTTGCTGGAAAATAAGAGTTTTAATTTTGTTAGAGACTTCAGTACAGTAGCAAGACTGGAGCCACAAATGCAACAAACACCCCATCTGAGGTGGCCAGTATTGCTGAAAGTGATGCCCTTAGCAACAGTCAGCATTTTGAGGAGAACATCAATAGGCTGTCAGATACAGCCCTTGCAAATTGTGAAAGTGAGGAGGATCTCACACCCACTCTCAAGGAGGAACTGTCAGAATGGGCAAGTATGTTTCAAGTAAAACATAATGCGGTGGATGCTCTCCTAACCATCCTTAATAGACATGGACATGCAGAACTCCCACATACTGCAAGAACCCTGTTGGACAGGACAAAAACATATGATGTTAACACCACAGATGGTGTTGACAATATTAAACTAAATGTATCAGATCAGCTCTCAAAACATCTGAGTAAATATCCTACTACTGTTACCGACCATCTGCAGTCCCATAAATTGTCCATAAACATTGATGGGCTGGCCAGCTCTCTGTTCCATTAACTTCTCACCAGCATGCATCTTCCCCCTCTGCATCTCCACTGCACTTTTCAAACCAAAATCATTAGATTTCATCAATGAAACTGTTCAGGAACTGTCAGAACTTAAGTAGAATTGTCTGACCTGGAAAGGCAAGCATTTAAACATTGATTTGAGGTGCATTACCTGTGATGCTCCAGCTGAAGCCATGGTCAAATGTGTAAAGCAGTCTTCTGGTTACTATGGGTGCGACAGATGTAACCAGAAGGGATCCTGGGATGGTTTTCTATAAACTACATGCACCAGAGCTGCCTTGGGGTCATGAAAAAGTTGTTGTTAATGTGAACAAGAGGAAGGGCAGACTACTGGATGTTATCAGGAGATGTGACCCGTGTAAGCAAAAGGCTGCTGACACTTAAGAAATCTGTTCCTGACTGCTTTGCCAGAAAGCCAGAAAGAGTTCAAGCAAAAGAGTTCAAGCAGTTTGCAGGAAATATAGTTCTGAAGGGAGCACTACAAGGACACCTGTATAAACACTTTCTGTGTTTTAGCATTACTTTGTGCGTCTTCGTGAGTACAGATCTTACAAAATCACATGGACATTATGCAAGCCAAATTCTGAAGTGCTTTGTGGTGATAGGACGAGAGCTATATGGGCAGACATTTCTTGTTCATTCACTGTTGCATCTTTCAGAAGATGCTCAAAACCTAGCTAGTCCTAGCTTAAGTAGCAAATTGTCTGGAGGAAACATCAAGACTAAAAATAGCAATCAAGGAAAAGGTGGTGTCACTGAAAAGGCCAAACAATGTGGTTGTCTTAAGCTCTGAAGAATGTTTTGAGGTGGTGTCAGATGACATTGACAACACAGTGTTATGCATGAAGAGTTTGTAAGTTACAGCCATATCTGATGACGCAATGTGATTCCCGTCTTTATGGGACATATGTTTCCAGCATCAGACACTCAAAAATGTGTGTGATTGAAAAAAGCACTTGAGATAAGAGCATTCATGGTGGAGGAAGAAAGTGGAAACAGAATTGTCATGTCCATCCTTCATACTTCAAAGGCTCATAACGATGTACATAGTTTAAAAAAAATAAGTTTAATTTACACTAAAGGACATATCAGAAGAATCAGCAAACATATCCCAACAGTGGAGCCAATCAAGGAAGGAACACTTTTACCCCAACACAGAAATTATGTAAAGTCAAACTGGAACTTAAGGAAACCAGAAGGATGAAAAATAAAGCGCTCTTTAAACCTGATAACAAACATTTATAAGGTTAGAGCAGATGTCCTGTGTGTCGTACAGTATTTACTTCTTAAAATCTGAAGTTCATATTAATGAATTAAAACAGTTCATATTTATAAATTAAAAAAATCCTGTTTATTACAGGATTATAAACGTTACGTTGTGCTTTATTTTATTGAGCACAATGAAATCGAGGTAGCCCCATCCACTTGGCTAGAATGGAATAATGAGGTAAGACTCCAATATTAACAGTGTACAAATACGTTAGACATTAAGCAGGCTCATGTAAATACATATGAAAGTAAAAACAAATACATTTGTTTATTTCTTAAAGGCTTGTATTGCTAATGGCCTCGCACAAACGCTGGTAGCATGGTCAAAAAAATGTGCCATACCAGATAAGGAGCTATGGGCTAGATTTCAGGTTTCTGAAATAGGTATCGTATTCAAAATAATACATTGCATACTTTATAATAAAATGGCAAACATTTCTGTAATAAGTTATATGCTGTGGTAAACACATAGCTGCCAACTCTCACGCATTCGCCGTGAGACTCACGCAATTGACCCCATTCTCACGCTCTCACACCACACATCCATTTTCCCCACCATTTAGATTCCCATTGAGTTTAATACAAGACATTAAATAATTTTATAAAAATACCTAACTGTAAATACTGTAAAACGCCTATCTCTATCTGGCGTGCCTCAAACAGCATAAAGCGCTCGTCAAAGTCAAAATGATGCGAAGGCGAATCAAATCAAAGAAGGTGGAGTTATTGTCTACAAATGCCGAAGCGCCAGCTACAAACTACAGAGAGCGAGTGCGCGGCTGCGCGATGGTGAAAGAGCAACGCCCGATGTAAGTAGCTAAAGCAGTGCTCACAGTATTGACACTTTTATATTTTAGCGTACCTTCACTGTCTTATGTGCCACCACTTCTCATGGTGCTGGTACTTTGCTGCAAAGAGTCAAAGAGCATTTCACTTTATGTGGCGCTGCGCAGGAAGTTCGGCAGCGAGGACATCAGAGTACCGCGAGAGCAAGTCGAAATGTTACAAAAGGGTCCGCCTTTACCTTTGCTATCGCGTGACTCTGATGTCATACGCCGATCAGTCAGCTCCGCACCAGTCGAACACACAAAGCGTCAAGGTCTGGATGAAAAGCAGAGAATTGCCCGGATTCCACGCACGCAGATACCCTCAGAAAACAGCAATTTTAATCAACCATCACTCGCGTCACGTGTGTATGTTTGCAAGCAGTACAAGCCTGCGTGATGTTTGCGGTGACAGGTTTTAATAAAAGAGAAAAAGGTCAATTTATATTTGACATCTATAAACAATAATATATACGAAATATAATTATATGGTCTTGACGTACACATTATCTCTTGCTTTAGTTTAATATAAACTACTAATTTGGTTTATTTGATTGTGACAGTCCCTCTATCACCAATCACAAATCATCACTTTACGCTTCTCTTTCTCACTGGATAAACTGAATCAAAGCTGCTGTCATCTGCAGTTATACATTTTACAGAGACCAGTATTCATTAGATTTTAAGAACTTTTTTGGCACTTTTATCAGAAGGAAAGCATAAGTGTATAAAACAATAGTAAAGACTCTAATCTCAGGCATTTAAACTCAGTAAAAGCTTTTATTTCAATTTAATTTCTAAAATATGATTCGATTTGTATTGAACCATTTTAACGCAGTCTTTTCCAACTATTTAACACAGAAATAGCTAAAATCCACACTATTATCAATTGGCAAATGGTTAGGACTTATATAAAAAATTATTACCACAACCCCCCCCCCCCCCCAAAAAAAAAAAATCTCACTCCAAGCTGAACTCAGAAGTTGGCAGCTCTGTAAACAGATAGTTATGATGTGGCCAGATATCGGGCTAGAAAAGGTCAGGAAACCTCTCATGTTGAGGACTCAGATGGGATTAAGGGAAGAAAAATAGTTCCTCCAAGACAATTCAGAGGTATTTTTTATCTGTAAATAAATCATTAATATAAAAGAAAATATAACTTTAGTTTCTTTCAGACGAAGAGGTCCAGCCTCCCAAGCACCAAAGGGCAAAACAGACTCAACTATGCAAGTTTACATAACATAAATTAAAAAAAGAATTATTATTGAATGACAAAATTAATGTGCATTACAGTATAAATGTTTTGTTTTGCAGTTCATGAGACTAGTGAATCTTTTCAAAGTAGTTTCATTGTGGTGTATTAATTTCACTAAAATAAGTTAAAAAAATCTAAAATTTAAAAGAAGAATGATTAATTTATGACAGAATTATGATAAATTATTTGTTCTTAAACTATATCATGTAATAATTAGTTTTGACTATTTCCTTTGGCACAGAAGATGAAATTTCCAGCTTTCAACAAAAAACAAGGAAAGCGAACATTAAGATCAGAATCTACATCTGAGTGTAAGTACAACAAATTTATATATTGAATTTATTAAACTGTTAAACACAAAATATACTATTGAGATGTGAGGAATGTTTACACTGGGTTATTTCAACCCAGCAAAAAAAGGACAAATCCAATCCACATTATGACGGAAGTAAATAAGCACCTGGGTGAAAACAACGCGGCCTTGACTCAGGTTATTGATGATTTAATGGATAAATATTTCAAAGAGGCCGATGTGAAAGCCGAATTACGCTTTAACAGGCTTGAGAAGCGTATTGATAGTATGCATTCTACTTTATCTAAGCATACGGAGGAAATACGGACAATACGCTCAGATACATCCCAGTTAAAAGAGCGCGTGTGTGAGGTGGAACAAACGATCTCACAGTGTGTGGAAACAATTCACAAACATCAAGCAAAACTCACAGAAATGGAGGATCGCGCACGGAGAGACAACTTGCTTATATTCAATCTAAAAGAAGGAGTTGAGGGTGCAAACGCTCTGGATTACCTGCGAGGGCACCTTCCCAAATGGTTTCCTGCTCTTGTTGATGCCTGTCCGGAGCTGACGCGATGTCATCGGCTTGGACGCCTGCCTGAACGAGGCACGGGGAGTGAGTTGCGGAGACCACGACCGCTGATTGTTAGATGTCTTCGGTATATCGACAGGGATCGTATTCTCAAAGAATCCAGGAAAAATCGCACTGAAGTGGCCAATATTCAACTTCAGTTTGCAGCGGATTACAGCGAGGCCACCTCGAAGCGTCGTAAACTTTGCTATAAGGTGATGCATGAAGCCCGTATAAAGGGGTTTCAGGCTTTTCTTTTGTACCCCGCGACAATTAAACTTACCAAAGGGAATGTCAACCAGTTCTTTCAAGATGTAAGTAAGGCTGAGCACTTCATTTCAACTAATGAGGATTAAAGTATCACGGACAGTGACTTACAAGGCTGCTATGAGGTATTTTTTGTTGATTTGCTTTTTGTTGTTGTTTTTTTTTTTTTTTTTGGTATGACACAATGACTGCCACTTTGAACATTTTGGGAGAGTGGATCTATTATGAGCGCTGATTTATTTTATGTTTGGGGGTGGTGGGAGCTGGGAGGTGGGTATTATGAGTGGGGGAAGAGTGGGAAGGGAATGTTCAATCACCAATATTTTGTTGTCTACTTATCTTTTGAACAGATCTGGATATATGGAGATTTTAGTTATCATTATGTACAACTAGATAAATGTAACACTGATAGGATTTGATATTGGAGAACAAAGTATGTATGATTTTGATAAGGATCTGGACCCTGACAACTATGGGTTGAATGAAATAGGTGATACCTCAAAATACTATACTGACTATGAATTTAATTTAAATGTTAATTTAAGGGATAGATTGTCGCTTGTTCATTTCAACATTAGAAGTCTTTACGCAAATTTTAATAAAATGAAGGATTATATTACTACATTTACAAGTCGATTTAATATAATAGCACTTTCTGAAACATGGATTAGTAATAAAAAGGGTGCAGACTTTGAACTAGAAGGATACAAGTTATATTATGTAAATAGATCATTAAAAAGAGGAGGAGGTGTGGCATTATATGTTGATAGTTGTTAAAAATGTAAACTTGTTAAAAAAATGTCTATTGCAATTGAGGGAATTCTTGAATGTGTAGCTGTTGAAATTGATATGGGAAAAAACAGGAATGTGATCGCTGCTTGCATCTATAGAGCTCAAGGATCTAAAATAGATCTTTTTCAGGATAAATTTGAAGAATTACTTGATACACAGAATAATCAGAAAACACTTTTAATAAGTGGTGATTTCAATATTGATTTTCTTAATCAATCTAAATGTAAGCTCACGTTAGATTTTTTGGATGCTTTGCACACAAGATCTTTTTATTCATTAATTACACAGCCTAGTAGAATCACTAGCACGTGTGCTACATTAATTGATAATATTGTCACAAACGATTTAAAAAAAATTGTTCAAAGTGGATTATTGATAAACGACTTAAGCGATCATTTGCCTGTTTTTACCATATGTGATATGCAACCTGAGATATACACGAGTTCACATCAGCCTTCATATTTTAGAGCAAGAACCGAAAAAACAATAAACGACTTCAGGAGTGAGCTTTTACAACAAGACTGGTCAGGCGTTTATGTGACTGATGTGAATAAAGCATATGAAACCTTCTTAAACTTGTATATATCTAGTTATGATAAATGTTGCCTACCACAGTTGTTAAAGAAACATCCTAAAAGTGATAAACCCTGGATGACATTAGGATTAATTAGAGCATGTAAAAAGAAAAATAGATTGTATAAAGATTTTGTAAAAAATAGGACACTAAATTGTGAGGCTAAATATAAAGTATATAAAAACAAATTGACAACAATTTTAAGAGGCACTATAAGGGACTATTATAATAAACAACTGAAAGACAAAAATGGAAATATGAAAGCTACATGGAAAATATTAAATAATATAATAAAACCAAACTCACAACATACTAAGCTACCTGAATATTTTGTGTGCAATAAAACTGTCATGAATAATAGTATAGATGTGGCTAATGAATTTAACTCATTTTTTATTAATATTGGGGAAAATATTGCCGAATCAATTGAGGTACCTAACACAAATCAAACTGCTGCCTATAGAATGGATAGTAGAATAATGCAGTCCATGTTCCTATGTGAGGTGATGGAAAATGAAATTACATCTATTGTTAGTGGATGTGAAAATAAAACATCTACCGACAGTGACGGACTGGATATGATTATTGTAAAAAGGACCATTGACTGCATTATAAAGCCTTTGACTTTTATCTTTAATTTGTCTATACACTCAGGTGTTTTTCCTGAGAAGATGAAGGTTGCCAAGGTTGTTCCTCTTTTCAAAAAGGGTGATTACATTATTTTGATAACTATAGACCAGTGTCATTGCTTTCCCAGTTTTCTAAAATCCTTGAAAAGTGGTTTGCTCAAAAACGTACTATTTTTTTAGAAAAACATAAATTAATTACAGAAAAACAATATGGCTTTAGAGCAAAAAGATAAACTGCTTTGGCATTAATTGAGCTCACAGAAAAAATTACATCTGCAATTGAGAAGAGGCAACATATAATGGGGGTCTTTATCGATTTAAGCAAAGCATTTGACACTATAAATCATAGTTTACTATTGTCAAAATCATACAATTATGGCATAAGGGGTCTAGCTTATAAATGGCTTAATAGCTATCTTAATAATAGGCAGCAGTTTGTTCAAATTAATGGTCTAAGATCTGAGTTAAAAGAAATAAGATGTGGAGTTCCACAAGGGTCCGTTTTAGGCCCATTACTTTTTATTTTGTTTATTAATGATCTCTGAAGTGTCTGAGGTGGTACAGTTTTTGATGTTTGCTGATGATACCAACATTTTTTGTTCTGGAAATAATTTGTTAGAAATTATAGAAAACATAAGTTCAGAAATGGGAAAAATTAAGCTGTGGTTTGATAAAAATAAACTATGTTTAAATTGGGAAAAAACTAAATACATGATTTTTGGTAATTGTAAAAAGAAGGAAGAGGTAAGAATATCAATTCAAGGAAATGATATAGAACGAGTTAATGAGATAAAATTCTTAGGTGTTATTTTGGATGAAAAATTGAATTGGAAAGATCACATAGTATATATTAAGAATAAAATTTGTAAAAGTATTGGGGTCTTATATAAAGTTAAAGATGTTTTAGATTACTCTACATTGCTGATGTTGTACAATTCCCTAATTCTTCCATATTTTGGTTACTGTATAGAAGTCTGGGGTAATACACACCTGACCAACACAAAACCTCTTTTTTTGTTACAGAAAAAAGCTTTAAGGATTATTAATAAGTTAGGCTATAGAGAACACCAATAGTTTATATGTAAAATCTGGACTTCTAAAATTTAATGATCTGGTTGATTTGAAGATTTTGACTTTTATGTGGAAAGCTAAGCAGAGAGTTTTGCCTATGGATATACAAAATTTATTTACTTTGGTATCAGAAGATTATGGCCACAGAAGGCAGTATTATTTTAAAATTAATTTTGCACGTACCACACAAAAGCAGAGGTGTTTGTCCATTTATGGAGTTAAATTGTGGAATACCTTGGACTATGAACTGAAATGCTGCAAAAGTGTTTGTAAATGTAAGAATCTGTATAAGAAAAATATTTTGGAAGGTTATAAAAAAAAGATGACTAATATGATGATAATTAAATGTAAAGATAGGTGGTATATATATATATATATATATATATATATATATATATATATATATATATATATATATATATATAATTTTTTTTTTTTTTTGGTGGTTGTGGTAAGGAGGGGGGTTGACTTATTTATGTAGTTTCTTTCTTTTTTGTTTTGTTTTGTTTTTTGTTTGACTCTGTAGGCATAAGTGACAGGTATTATAAGATTTTCTTCTTCCTGTTTCTTTTCTTTAGTTCGTTCATGTATGATATGAATGAATGAGATGAAATAAACACTTTCACCTTTGAGTTAAATTAGCCCAGCAAATGATTATATTTGACACAACAATGGGTTAAACAACCCAGCATTTTGTATTAGAACAACCCAGCATAGGTCAAATTATGACCCAACGGAATGGGTTCCTCCCATTTTGACTCAACACCTGGTTGAAAATAACCCAGGATTTTTTGACGTGTACATAACCACTATCATTGTTTTTCAGCTGATGATACTGATAAAGGTAGGACTTTACCACTGTTATTTAGTTTTTATACATTTTACTTAATGTGATTTTTATTACTTGGTTCTTAATCTTTGTTAGATAAACAGCTGGAGCCACAAAGAGAAAAACAAAAGGGCTCTTATGTGATGCTCCCAAATGATCCTTCTTGTGAGTATATTTTGAGTTTAGTTTTAAAACATAATTGTAGTAAAGTGTAATAATATTTTTACTATACTATAGCACTGATGGTAATCAAATACTTCCGGATTGTAATGTTAAAACATGCAATTTCTGTGAAGCTGCTTTGAAACAATAAATATTGGGAAAAGTACAAACCTGCTTTTTTAGAGTTACTTTTACTTCAGGATTCCAGCCACAGTCCAGTTCCATAAATCAGCAGGTTAAAAGGTACAAAAAAGACAATATTAAAGTAAAACTACTTTATATATATTGCTAAAACTACATTTATATGTCGCTGATACCAGGTCAAATATGTTACACTCTTACAAATAATGGTGGTGCTACAGAACCCGTGGCATAGTCACAGAATTTTTTGCTCATTTTTCCGTGGCATTCTCACGGATCTCCACATTTTTCCATGGCACTGCCACAGAATTTCTTTTCTGTGGCATTCTCACGGATTGGTTACTCTTTTGTTGGTAACTGTTTTGTCCTATTTTCTTACCATTTTCGCTTCGGTTTAGGGTTAGATTTACATAAAATGACTTCCCTACCCACACCCAACTCTAACCCCAACGCCAGGCGATAATTGTTTAAAGTTTAGAAAATATAAAAGAATACATAAGAAAAAAAGTATAAACCAATACTTAAAGTGACATCCTAACGCAAACACCAAATCTAACCCTAAACCAAAGCGACAATTATGGAATACATTTCCCGCCTAATGTATTGAGGTCATGGATTAAAAAATAATATGCGTGAATAAAATAATAATAAGCGCAAATCAGAACTTTAAACAGATTTAAAGTTATATTGCACAAAACTGAAAAACGAATGTAAAGTTATCCAAATTGCATACAAAATGACGTTTTCTTTGTTTATATTATTCATTTTTTTCTTCTCTCTAATATTTTCTGCTCATATTAATTTTTTTGTATGCTTGTGCTGTTTTTCCCTTGCTCTTACTTCCACACTCTGTGCTTGCATTTCCAAAAGTTGCAGTTAGAGTTTCATGCAAATCAGGGCAGACTTTAAGTGTCGCCATTGGTCCGCTAGTTTTAGATTGACAGCTCCTCCTCTAGCCAATCAGTCGGGAGAGGGTGTTGACGTCACTTTGGTGAGACTCAAAGCAGGTGAAGATGGATAACCGTCAGATGGGCTTTGATAATTTTCAGATAACTTTTTGTATATCCACAGGTAGTGAAGTATACATGTACAGTTTCTTTAAATATAATTATTGGCATTTATAGAGTCTGTTTTGAGAGAAAATGTAATTTTTCTACTGTTATTAAAGCTCCACTGTGTAAGATCTACTCCCATCTAGCGGTGAAAGTCTATATGACAAGCAACTGAATAATACTTTCTAGCCCCCCCCATTCGGAACGCGTTTTAACTCGTACGGTGGCCCGGCCGTGTCATGCCAAGGTTAACATGGCTTCCAGTAGCTACAAAGCAAAAGCAATGAGAAAAAAAATGAACAATTTGCAATGTCCTTTGCCTGTGATCCATCAAAGCACACAGATTTATGTTTAACATGAAAAAAGTCTGATTGTCATGATATGTCCGCTTAAAATCACATACAAAAAGCAACCATGACAGGTTTAAATGGACGCGAATTAATATTATGTCAAAGTACAATGCTTATGTTTTAAGTAAACGTTACATGTCCGTGTATATGTAAGAGCTTTCTCTCATATTGGTGAAAAAAGATCGCGCAACTTTCACACACTTGTAAAATGAAACGAAATACGCGCAGATCAGACGCTTTTATCAGAGTATTATGTCAGACATTATGTCAGAGTACAATGCTTATGTTTTAAGTAAACGTTACATGTCCGTGTATATGTAAGAGCTTTCTCTCATATTGGTGAAAAAAGATCGCGCAACTTTCACACGCTTGTAAAATGAAATGAAAGACGCGCAGATCAGACACTTTTATCAATGAAAGGCTAAAAATAGCGCTGTCACCGTGTGTTTGTGCTAGAGGTCAGAAAAGATGAAAAACATTTATCTCAATACCTCAGATTACATAAATGGGCGGAGAGACGGCGTGTGGCAGTTCGCACACATTAAACCACATGCATGTTTACACTAACAAGTGTTATGCATAATCATGCTAAAGTTAGCCAAGGAACTATAAAACTTCAAGTTTACAACATGGACTGTATAGATGTAAACGAATATGCTGAATTACCTGTGGAGAATATAGAAAGTGCAACTTCAGTGTCCCTTGAGCCCCCTCTTGGAAAACTAACTCCAATAGTGACTTTGGTCTTGATGTTTTTCCTGTCACGTTGTCGTTTAAAATCCCCGTTTCGCATCCTTGGCGATTTGTTTTAATGTCCTCGAGAATATGTCTTCAACAGGCTTTCAAATCAAAGCATTAGATCGCAGGTTCATCACGGTGTGCGGTTGTTGTAAAATCCGAAGGATTCAGCTACGCAGGTCACAGGCTGGATACGTCATCAAGCCTGGTTTATTTAAATCAACTGAGCATTACATTCGCAAGTCATACGCATATTACATCAATTTACAATTAACTAAGAATAATTGTCAGCTTTATAATTGTTAATATTCTGAAATACGTCTTGATGACGTATACCGCCTACACATGCAACCTCCGAAGGCTTCAGCCAGCAGCCAGCGTGAGTGTAGAGTGAAAGCGCGAAAGGCGGAGCTTGAATTTCAGGAATGTCCCTCTTCGGCGAATGTATTTCAAAGATGGAGGCACAACATGGATTCAGCCAGAGAGCGCTTCGACGGTATGCATTTTAAATAGCAGATTCTACACTTACGAGAATACTTTCATTAGTGGGTGGGAAGTAATTACACATGAATGAGCACATACTTTTGAAAGAAAACATGGGTTTTTGTTAAGAATTAACTCAATAAAGTACACAGTAGAGCTTTAAGCTTATTTAAACTTAGCGGTTAGTGCTTAAGAAAGCGTATATACCTCAAAGTTTACTTCAGTAATATTACCTTTATTTAAGTAATAATAGTACAGTTTGCATTTCAATCCTGCTTCTTTATATGTTTATTCATGAATTTATGCTGTTATGTGAAGTCATGAGAGCTACATTTATTATAATACGAGACATTAAATGCAATTATATGAATACTTTTGCTTTTAATGTGCTCATTATAAACTCACAGTGGCTTTTGTGCTGGATTTAAATGCATGTTTATATATTTGTTTTTACGTTTATATTGCAAACTTTTTGGCACAATATAACGTGGTCTTATTGCAACTAGGGTTGGGTACCGAAACGCGGTGCTAGTATGCCATCGGTGCCTATATGGGCGGTACCTACCGGACCGAATCAGAACGCAGATTTCGGTGCCTCTGATATATCTGAACGGTCAACTGAAATATTTTGCTCTCCATGGCGCAGAAATAATGATCACACCAGAACCGCACATGATCACTAGTTAAATTAGGTACTTATTATTAATATTGGCTTCATATTGTGTAAATAATTATAAAAAACACAAATTGTTATTATAAGGTTATATTATTGGCTATTGTGTAAATAATTTCCTCACTTCTATAAATTCACGCGAAAGTCGGAAAGCTTTGATAATACAAAGGATGGGGTTAAAAGTAAAGCTTTCATTTGATTTTCTAATTGAATTTAGTTTTTATATTGTTGTAGTATTAAAAATAATAATAAAAAGCTGTCAGGGACAGGGTACTGTGTGGTGTCGTGCAGTGACAACCGTAAGCCAGTCATTTTGTTTTGAAAAATTTAAAAATATTTAGAAGGCGGATACAATGTTATCAGTCTATCTGTTTGGCTAAACTTTCTGTTTAATATAAGAGTAATTATTCACCTAATTTATTGTTGTTTTGTTTTAATTTTAAAATAATGGAATAATACTAAACATTTATATTTGTGAAAAATTACATCAGATTTTGAACGTCTTTGTAAAATTTTAATGTTTTGTTATGTGTTCTGGTTGTGTTTTGGACTTTTATTTTGATTCTCTGCTCTGTTCTGACTTTTATTTTGAATTCATCATGCCATGTCACATTTCACACATCCTGTCTGTTTTGTATTTAAGTCACTTCCTGTTCACCTGTTCCTAGTGATGGTAGAAACAAAGCTTTTCGAAGCTTCGAATCAATTGAACCAATTGCTTCGAAAATTGATTAAGTTTTTCGAAGCAGTTCGAAACCCACACACATTGGCGACTCCTGCTGGTCAAAAAAGTGTATAAGCAGATGTGTCCAAACATTTTACACTTTTTTTTTACAAAATAATAGCAAGATTTTTATTAAAATATGTTAAAAAAAATATTTAACTTAATTAAGACATAGTTAAAAGTGTATTATGTGTTTTTAGTTTTATTTAGGGCAAACAAATGAATAAAACTAACTACCCTTTTAATTATGCACATTTTTGTCATTAAATCTGTCTATAAACAAAAAGTAGACAACATGGCAGTGTTATTAGTCAGAAGGATGAATGTTTTATGAACTTTCATAAAAAAAATTGACCCGAGTTAACCTAAACTTATTAGACACTGGTCATGTGATCAACTCCCCCTAGTGGTGAACCATCGGATTTTCGAAAAGTTTCGAAACAGTTATGACGTAATGAAGCCTCGTTTGCTAAAATCACGTGACTTTGGCCAGCTTGAAACAAGCTCCGAACCACTGATTCGAAACAAAAGATTCGTAAATGTTTCAAGCCTCATGAAGCAGTGCTTCGAAAACGACCATCACTACCTGTTCCCGGCTGATTATTACAATAGTATGTCCAGCCTGTTCGTGATCTTGTTCTGCCTGTTTATCTGTTACCTGTTAACTGAATCCTGTTTTTGTACCTCCCTGTTTTTGACCTGTGCCTGTTTTGTGGATTTTGCCTGCTTTGCCGCCTGCCCTGAATTATTGCCTGTTTTTTGGATATTGATTGTGGATTTACCCTACTGGATTTGTATGCTGGCCCTTTTGGGATTTTACCACTAATAAACCTTTAGCACATGGATTCACACTTCTCACTCGCTTTCTTTAAAGCAACCCCGTTACAGAATAATCAGTCATAAACCGGAATCCAGCGAAGGTCTGTAATCTCCCACCAGCACCATGAAACCTGTTTTTGCTCTGCTCGCACTCCGCCAGAACCACCGTCCCATCGAGGAATATGTAAAGGACTTTCTTGATTTGAGTTTTCAGGTAAATTTTTTGATGATGTGACACTTAAGAACTTGTTTTATAATGCCCTGGATGAACATTTGCGTTTGTGTATTGCAAGAGATATGTCTGTCTGGTCCCTGGAAAGGTATATTGACTTTGCTTTGTTGTTGTGTGGCTCACCATTCACTGTGGTTGTTGTGGATACACCTCCAGAGAATATATACAAGCCACCAAGCCATGTCATGCCTGTTCTGCCCACACCTGTACAAGTCATGCCTAATCATAAAATGGCCGCTACCATGCCTGTTCACAAAATGGCCGCCATCCTGCCTGTCTCTGCACCTGCGCCTGTTTGTGTGAGAGCGACCACCACTCCTGCACCTGAGTTTCAGAGGGCCATCGTCACCACCACACCTGAACTTATGAGGGCTATTGTTCACCCTGCACCTGCCGTCAAGATGGCCATCATGCCTGAACCGACTACCACAAAGGTATGTCTTATTGACTCTGTACTTCCTGAATTTGCCATGGCCCTGTGGTGCGTTTGGTCTGCCTTCTGCTCTTTTGTTCCCTATGTTCCTCAAGGCCCTGAATCCCATGACTTACGCCTGATTCGCCGGGTTCACCGGAGTCGACTGATTCGCCGGGTTCGCCTGACTCTCCTGATTCACCTGATCCGTCTGACTCGCCTGATTCATCTGATTCACCCGACTCACCTAATTCGTCTGATTCGACTGATTCACCCGACTCACCTGATTCGTCTGATCTGCCTGATTCGTCAGATCTGCCTGATTCACCTGGTTCACCTGATTCTCCTGGTTCACCTGAGTCGTCTGGTTCACAATCAGGACCAGCGCCACCCTGGTCTGTGGAAGCTTCCCCAAGTTTTTTTTTTTGGGGGGGGGGTAGTACCCGGACACAGGAAGGAGGCAGAGGACACCGAGGTGGAGGCCGAGGTGTACTCTGATCCCTCCTCTCCTTGTGATCCTGCTCCAAGCCTGCCCCACGACCCAGGTCCAAGCCTGCCCCACGACACAGGTCCAAGCCTGCCCCACGACCCAGGTCCAAGCCTGCCCCACGACACAGGTCCAAGCCTGCCCCACGACCCAGGTCCAAGCCTGCCCCATGACCCAGGCCCACATCTGCCCCACGACCCAGGCCAACATCTGCCCCACGACCCAGGCCCACATCTGCCCCATGACCCAGGCCCACATCTGCCAACCATTGGACTTTTTGATTTATTTATTGGGCTCTGGGAGTCACCCTTTAGAGGGGGGGTTCTGTAATGTTTTGTTATGTGTTCTGGTTGTGTTTTGTGTTTTGGACTTTTATTTTGATTCTCTGCTCTGTTCTGACTCTTATTTTGAATTCATCATGCCATGTCACGTTTCACACATCCTGTCTGTTTTGTATTTAAGTCACTTCCTGTTCACCTGTTCCCGGCTGATTATTACAATAGTATGTCCAGCCTGTTCGTGATCTTGTTCTGCCTGTTTATCTGTTACCTGTTACCTGAATCCTGTTTTTGTACCTGCCTGTTTTTGACCTGTGCCTGTTTTGTTGATTTTGCCTGCTTTGCCGCCTGCCCTGAATTATTGCCTGTTTTTTGGATATTGATTGTCGATTTACCCTACTGGATTTGTATGCTGGCCCTTTTGGGATTTTATCACTAATAAACCTTTAGCACATGGATTCACACTTCTCACTCGCTTTCTTTAAAGCAACCCCGTTACACAAATATATTTTCTTTTAAAATGTGCGGTGTGTTTAGGAAGTTTACTTAAAGGGAAAAAAAATCTCACCTGCACTGCTGCACATCCCTAATAAATAACAGAAATCCAACACATCTTTGTATGAAAGTGTCCATGTTGTTTTTTTCTGACTTAAAACAAAGCACAGTTCGGAAAATGACATCCGTAAATGCACTATCATGCACTATCACGCTCTGACACATCCGACAGCAGCTAATTAGCTTATGAACCTAAAATGCCTAAAGCAAAGTGTTCCAAAGTGTGGCTTTATTACACAAAAAAAGATTCAGAAACCGCAACGTGCAATAAATGTCTTGCAAAAACCGCATGTAAAAGAGGAAACACGTAGAACTTATGAAACATTTAAGAACGCATGGAATAAACCTGAAAGCGGAGGAATGCACCGTTTTTGACTGCCTTCAGACGTCAGCTGACAGTTTGGAAGTCCCAGTGAGCCCCACCTTAGCAATGTGGGGACAATTGATTTTGACAACGACAACAGTAGCCTTTCTGCAGGTTAGTAGGCTAATGTGACATTGATTTGCAAAATGCTAAGCTATTAGCTAAAGTTTAAAAATGATCAAACGATCTGATTTTTAAAATATTTAACATGAATTGTTTTTTTATAATTTCTATTATTAGATCTACAGCTGTTATTTAGTGTTACATTGTTTAGTGTTATTTGGTGTTAGTGTTAAATTATTGCTTAGGCTTTTGGTGAATTTGTTATGTTAAGTTGTTGTGTTTTGTAATTACTAACATTTGTGTATTTGTGTGCTTTTAATATATTTTTTAATTTAAAGAAATTGTATTTTTCAATAAAAAGCAGTTCTTTCATCCACAGGCGTTTTGTGACCTTTTTTCCAAAGTACCGGTTTAGGCACCATTTAGGCACCGGCACCGTTTTAAAAGTATCGATTTGACCGCAAAAAACCCAAACAATACCCATCCCTAATTGCAACAGGTCCTATAAAAATGGAAAGGCACGTATACAGTTTGAAACACCTTTAGACTTTCTACAACCCTGCCTGTCGCCTTAATCATCTTAATATATGTGGAGATAAATAAACCTCTGCACTAAATCTGGCTACTTTGATCCATTTCTGTGTTCTGGCTCTGACACACCAAGAGACAGGCTGGAGATTTTAAACATCTTTAAACCACTCTCCTTTATATGTCCAATAATATCTAAAGTATATTATGTGTATCTATTTATTCACACACGTCATATGCAAAAAAGTAATGCAGTGTTTTGAAACTTATTTTCTTTGTATGCTGTCAGAATATGAATATTGGCTCAAAAAGGACTACTAATGGAAATTCACAATTCAGAGATTGTTGGCAGATTTAGTTTCATTTTGTGCAGCTTGCTGGATACTTTGGAGCTTTAAGCATCAGTTTATAATTTATGTAAATGTAGCATACAGTTATTTTAATTTGTGTCATTTAACTCGGTTATACAGTTCATCTATACATGAATATCAGCTGACGTCACTCACTTGTCTTCTGCCATTTTGAGGACCTGAAGTGGTCACAAAAGAACTAGAATCTATGCCTTCAATATGCTGTGAGCATCAAAATCGCTATTTTAACAACACTAAGAAGGCTCAACACAACATGATATTTTGCTCGAAGTATCACCTGTGTCTCTACACGTGAACTCGAGCATTGAGGACATTGTTTGTGAACACAGAGTTAACTAAAAAGGTGGTTTTGAACAACTGACTTTGGATGATTTGACGTCCGCTCGCCACCTTCTTCCCAGTCAAGATGTATCAATCTCTAATTAAGACGTAAGGAGTGAGGAGAGTAAAGATTGATATCTCCTAAAGCATAGTTCCATAAAAATGCACGGATAATTCATTGTTTTGTTGCAAGTGAAAAACAATATTGACCTTCTAGTTGAAAAAGGAGCCTCATATGATATTCATTCATTCGCATTCGGAAATCGATTATTTACGTCTGGCAGAGATGACGAGCGGACACCATAACAGCCAAAGACAGTTGTACAAAACCTTTATTTTTAGTAAACTCCATGTACACAAACAATGTTCTCAATGCTCGCGTTCATGCGTAGAGATCCAGGTGATACTTCAAGCAAAGTTTCATGTTGTGTCGCGCCTTCTTATGTTGTAAAATAGAGGTAGTTCGGTAGCAGCGGACAGCGGCTGGAAGAACGCATCAGGGATCGAGTAGGCATCACACCCTAACCATGATATATTTTTTTAAAGTAGCGTTTATTTTCATGACAGTCAAGATGCGACACGTTGTCTTTTGTAGCCCTTAACTGTAGCCGTAAGAATCATAGACAGTAAAAGATAAGAAATCCGTAAATCTTAGCAAGGTAGCCAGTGCTTGTCAATAGCCTACTGGTACTCGGTAGGTCCTTAAGTTTGCAGCATGACGTAAAAGGTCACATGACAGAAATCCATCTATACCTAGCACAGATAATAAACAAAGCTTTATCTGTATTGTTGAATTGTATTATTTATTTGTATTAATACAAATAATGTCACAGTGTCAAACTGTGTTCTGTGTGTGTCATATGTATTAGTGTTGTTCCCCGAGTTAGCCACCAGATGTCTCTTGTCTTCACTGTCACATGTGTCATGAACTGCATCTCCTATAAACCCTTCTGTCATCATTGATCATTGTCCTCAGCTGTTCCCACTCACCTTGTTTAGTGTTTGTGTATTTAAGCCCTGTCTGTTCAGTCATTGTTGTGGATTCCTTGTTTTATGTCACATCGCATTCTGTGTTTTTGATTATTGTGTTGGACTGTGTTTATGGATATTGACCTTTTGCTTGTACCGATTATGATTTTGGATCACCCCTATTAAACTGCTTTTGGATCTTACTATTTGTGTGTGCGAGTCGTGACAGAAGGAATCCACCATGAAAAGATCCAGCGGATTGGGGATCCGGATCAGTCCACCCGCTACTGCTAGGGAGAGAGTCGAGCGGATAAGCAACGTAAGGGCCCTACGCCAGCAGGGTCAACCGGTGGGTTGTCTGGCCCAAATGTTTTGGACCTTGGCTCGGGGCCTGAACTATAATGATGCAGCACTGAAGGACCTGTTTAATTCCTGCCTGGATGACCCTTTACCTAGGTGGGAGATGAATGGACTGGAAATTTTGGATTTCTGGGGGTTCACCCGTTACTTAGAGCATCGCAGCCAGTGGGATAATCCAGCCACACCCGCGATGCCAGACAAGATGGCCGCCACCAAGCCAGCAGCGGTTCATAAGATGGCAGTCTACAGGGATGCACCTGTTTTGGAGACTGCCACTACGATACCCGCACCTGTTCATCAGAGGGTCAGGGTGGTAGAGGGGACTGTTTTCAACAGGGCTGTGTCCATGCCGGCACCCGTTCTCAAGATGGCCGCCACTAAGCCAGCAGCTGTTCTCAAGATGGCCGTCACAATGCCTACACCTACGTTTGAGACCGCCACGGTTATACCGGCCTTTACTTTCCAGATGGCCACAGCCTCACAGTCACCTGCTCTCAGGAGAGCCATCATCACACCTGCACCGGTGCTCAAAGAGGCACCAGAGGTATGTGCTTTTAACTCAGTGCTTCCCGTGTTGGCCATGGCTCTGTGGTGCGGGTGGTCGCTCTTTTGCTCTTTTGTTCAGCACGATGTGGAGCCGAGTGGGTCATCTGAGCCGAGTGAGTCATCTGAGCCGAGTGAGTCATCTGAGCCGAGTGAGTCATCTGAGCCGAGTGAGTCATCTGAGCCGAGTGAGTCATCTGAGCCGAGTGAGTCATCTGAGCCGAGTGCGTCATCTGAGCCGAGTGCGTCATCTGAGCCGAGTGCTGAACTCTCTGCCGGTTGCAAGATGTCGGTTCCCAAGCTCTCAGCCCTCACTGCCTGGTCCAAGAAGGCCAGGGTTGAACTCTCGTTCCTATTTAACCTGGTCCAGAGGGCCTCTTTCTATTGTCTCCGTCTACCCAGGTTCCTGACACCACCAGCACCACCCTGGGTTCCTGTCCAGCCGGTTCCGCCCTGGCTTCCTGCCTTGCTGGGGTCCCAGCCTCCGCCCGCGGCTCCGCCCTGGCTCCAGGCTCCGCCCTGGCTCCAGCCTCCGCCCGCGGCTCCGCCCTGGCTCCAGGCTCCGCCCTGGCTCCAGCCTCCGCCCGCGGCTCCGCCCTGGCTCCAGCCTCCGCCCGCGGCTCCGCCCTGGCTCCAGCCTCCGCCCGCGGCTCCGCCCTGGCTCCAGCCTCCGTCCGCGGCTCCGCCCTGGCCTCCTGCTCTGCCGGCCCCGCCCTGGCTCCAGCCTCCGTCCGCGGCCCCGCCCTGGCCTCCTGCTCTGCCGGCCCCGCCCTGGCCTCCTGCTCTGCCGGCCCCGCCCTGGCCTCCTGCTCTGCCGGCCCCGCCCTGGCCTCCTGCTCTGCCGGCCCCGCCCTGGGTTCTAGACCCTCCATCCCTCCCCCAGCTCCACCTCCGTTTCTCCACCCACCTGAACTTTTGTGTTTTGTCATTTGGAGTGTCTGGTAGCCACTCCTTGAGAGGGGGGTACTGTCACAGTGTCAAACTGTGTTCTGTGTGTGTCATATGTATTAGTGTTGTTCCCCGAGTTAGCCACCAGATGTCTCTTGTCTTCACTGTCACATGTGTCATTAACTGCATCTCCCATAAACCCTTCTGTCATCATTGATCATTGTCCTCAGCTGTTCCCACTCACCTTGTTTAGTGTTTGTGTATTTAAGCCCTGTCTGTTCAGTCATTGTTGTGGATTCCTTGTTTTATGTCACATCGCATTCTGTGTTTTTGATTATTGTGTTGGACTGTGTTTATGGATATTGACCTTTTGCTTGTACCGATTATGATTTTGGATCACCCCTATTAAACTGCTTTTGGATCTTACTATTTGTGTGTGCGAGTCGTGACAAATAATGCAATGCCCGAGTAAACACGACAATGGGTCTGAAAATGAAACAAAAGCAATTCGTTTAAAAATGCTTTATTTCTTTTTTAAACCCCTACAGAATGTTAAACACAAAGCTTCCTTTTGAAACATGTTAACTACTGTACATTTATTTAAAATTATAACCTAAACCACCAGACTGCTATTCAGGCCATTTGCTATTATGTTTTTTTAGTCAAGATCGTTTAGATGTACAACTTGGCTGAAGTCTACCAATGGTACTTTCATAAATGTATTTGTCCTTAAAAGCAGACCGCCATCTATGAAAGGTCTGAATCATAATATTTTTAGTTTTATACTGTATACGTTTAGACATAACTTAACTATTCTATCAGTTTTACTTAACTATCACTTTATCATTATAGGGTACTGAGCATAGAATGTGTAAAGCCAATATATGTAATTCATTTTAGCCTTAAACTGCAAAGACTCAATCCACTGCGTTAAACAGTTAAACGTTAAACCTAAACTAGCTAAAAGGATTAATGTTAACGGACTTTCATTTACTTGGATGACACATTATCTTAAAGAACTGACAAAGAGTACTCACAACCGACATAAGTGTATTTCTGTCAAACACTAACAATATTTTGTTTAATGAGATTTAATTGTCCAGTATTTGCCAGCTGACGGTTATCCATCCTCTCCTGCACGACTATGCAGCCGGGAGTCGCACTGGAGTGACGTGAACTTCCTCTTCAACTGATTGGCTAAAGGAGCTGTCAATCTACAACTAGTGGACCAATGGTGACGCTTAAGTCCGCCCTGATTTGCATGAAACTCTAACGGCAACTTTTGGAAAAGCAAGCGCAGAGTGTGGAAATAAGAGCGAGAGAAAAAACAGCAAAACAAATAAATATGAGCAGAAAAAATTCGAGAGAAGAAATAAAGGAGTAATATAAACAAAGGAAATGGCATTTTGTATGCAATTTGGATAACTTTGCATTCGTTTTTCAGTGTTGTGCAATTTAATTTTAATTCTGTTTGAAGATCTAATTTGCGCTTATTATTTTCTCATTCACGCATATTATTTTTTGATCCGTGACCTCAATACATAAGGCCGGAAATTTATTCCATAGACAATGGTTTGAAAATAGGAAAAAGCAGTTGAGTAACCAATCCATGAGAAAGCCACGGTAAAGAAAGTCAAAATGCGGAGATCCTTGAGAATGCCACAGAAAAATTATTATAAAATAAAATAAAATAAATTCATCATGTTGGTGCTACTATAGCTTCTGTATAGAAATGTAATTAAAGAACTTTTTTGCTTTCCGAAGAACCATTTATCCAAAGAACCATTTCTTTCTCATATTACAGTCTAAAAAACCCTTTTCACTATAAAAAATTTTTTTGGAACCATACAGCCAAATAATCTTTTGCCATTGTAAAAAGCACCTTTAATTTTAAAGTGTAACAACATTTTTAAGGCCACAGCCACACCTGTCTAGTTCAGAAGGTTCAGGTCAGCAGGCTCAAGGTACAAAAAAATGACAGTAATTGTAGTTCTAATTATTAAGCACTAGCTTCATACACATATACACAGATGATCTGGATAGACATACACTCTAAAAACTAATGGTCCTAAATAGCACTAAAAGTGGTTCTTGGCTTGTATAGAGGAAACATGCTATATAGCAGCCATTCCCAAACTGTGGTCCGCGGACCACTAGTGGTCCGTGAGGGTACTGCAGGTGGTCCGTGTAAAGGCAAAATAAAATATAAAAGAATATATTTTATTAAGAAAAAAATATTTTTTAAGAATATGTTTTAAGAATCTGTTGTACTGATTTGATGACCAGTTATAGTTTTATTGCTAGTAAGCCTATTTAGAAGTGCAGATAAATTCATGACTTTGTGTAGACATATTTTATTATGAGTGTTATGAGGTGGTCCGCAAAAATTCTTGATTACAAATAGTGGTCCACACACACAAAAAGTTTGAAAACCCCTGCTATATAGCACAGATGAGGTACCTGTGTAGCACAACTGTAGAACCATATTTGGTGCTATATGACCCCCGTATGGTTCTTCATAGGTGCTATCACTAAACATGATTCCTATATGATTACAAGCCAAGGATCACTTTTAGTGCTATTTAGCACCGTTTGTTTTTAGAGTATACTACACAGTTTAGGAAATATGAATGTTTCACATATACCCAGATCATCATAAGTAACAACTGAACAAGCATTCTGATTCTAACAGTGACAGTACAAATACTCCTGATAAGTGGAGGCAGTTTGGAGGATGGCATAAGGAGAATGCCCCGTAAAATAGGAGAAAATTCTCTATGGGCTGAGTACAGAACAGCTACAAAGGGAGAAAAGGAAAAAGACCATTCAAATTTCTTTTATGTAAATACTTTTTATTAAGTTTTATTTCACCATTTCAGGCATTCTTAATCAATGATGTTATTATATGTAAGTTCAAAATGTTATTCATTGTGATTATTATTCAATTGTGTAATTTAATTATAATTGAATACAAGACTCCTATACTGTACTCATAACCTTTCTGCTACAAGGGTTGCAAAAAAATGCTTTGGAATCTGATTAATTAAATGTCTTTGAGTAAATGTGCATACTGGCATTTAAATAGTAAGGTGTTCTTAAAAAATAATATTCAGTATCATTGGTATTGTTTTGAAAACATGGTGAAAGTTTGAATACTTTGGAAACAGTAGTTTCTACATGTCATTTGTACCAGATTCAGCGCCAGACACAAATTCACGGACGGGCATTTAATTTTTTCAGGGGGGGGCACAAATGAGAACAACCTCACTGCAATGCATAATATCATTCATTATGAATTAAATGGACAAAAAAAGCGAGGAACAACTAACATACCTCTCCATTAACACAATAGAACGGAGGAGTCGTAAAGATTTGACATAGCCTACTGAAGCAGTCTAAAAACACTGCTGTAGAAATGATTATGGGTGGAACTTCCGGTTAGAGAGTGGAAGCAGAAATAAGCGAGTTAGTCCCAGTAGTATGGTGCGTGGCTAACGGTTATAAGCCGTTATTTTCTAAAGTAAGTCTTTCTATATTGAAAAATAACTGCAATTTGACAAATACTGTTTTATTTTGTTTTTATTATTGTGTGTTTGATTATTGTACGATATCGTTGCGTTCCTATGGTACCTGTTGCGCTGTTCGGGGCTGTACTAACAACCAGACTAAGATAAATCTGTGGCTTCAACAACTGTGTGTTGAACATGTACCCAAAACAAAAAGAGATTGTCTTTGCGACAAACGGTACAGTTTCCATCGCCTACCAACAGACGAGGAATTCAAAAGAATGTGGCTGAAAAACCTTAACTTGAAGAGACCACCCAAAACACTGTATGTGTGTACATTTCATTTTGTCGACAAAAAAACAACAAAGGAAAACCCCCATCCTACTTTGTGGTTGGGCTACAAAAGACCACCAGAAAAGAAACGGCAGGTCCTCAAAAGGATTTACAGCAGTGCCACGAGAACATCAGCTATGATTTCAGATGTAGGGAGAACACAGTATTGTAGTGCTTGTCAGTAAATGGCAACCAGTTAGTTTGACTGATTTCTGTAAATCTTAAAATGTAAGGTGCTGATTGCAGGGCAGTATGTTTACAGTGCACAGTTTTTTGAATGTACCAAAAACGCTGATGGAGTTTTAATAGAGTGAGAAACAAGAAACATTTCTAGTTTCACTGTAATTTATATAACCAGTGTTGTAAAAAGTACTAAAGTACTAGAAAGCAATACTTGAGTAAAAGTACAAGTATTGTACTAGAAAAAGACTTTGGTGGTTGTCTTTTAACCTGTTAAAGCGGACCGGGCCCGTGCGTGGTCCTGTTGTGTTTTTGTTTACAAACTATTTAGTTTACAATACATTATACTGATGAAGAAGGTTATTAAACTTGTCATGCCATATATCATTATAAAGGTTGAAGGATTTAGATTTCATTTCTAAGTGCTGTTCCACGAAATAAATGCTCTAGCAAAATTAATAATACATTTTATGCAACAAGGTCATATTTAAATTTGTTCATTCATAAAATGACTTCACGCTCTTATTATGAAACTGCGCCTCCCTCATAACTTTAGACGAGTTCACACTGCTGAAATCTTATTGCTAAGCATTCACAATATAACATCCATTCGCAGTTTTAGTCCACAAACGTATTACATATGAGAAATATTGATATTTCTTCGTTGTTTCCATGGGATTTTGCATAAAATAATCCTAAATCCATATTGTTATTCAACAACTGCACACACAGCGCGATTCTACTATGGAAAAGGCATACGCGATCAGGTCAGTCAGAGTATTATGTTTAAAATGAGTCCACACACACACATTATGATTAATATTTCACATACAGCTAATAAGTTTAGTGTTTTACTGATGTTTTTGTGTGTTATTTTCGTGCACCTGTTATCTGCAGTAACTTAGACTGCTTTGTAATTCTGATGCACATTCGCTATTTGCAGACATTGTTGATGTACCTAACATTATGCAAGTACTCTGAATGTATATTGTGAGGACAAAAGCTTATTATTAGTAACAGATCGCTGTCTGGGTGCTTTTCTATCGCCCATCAGTGAATGAATGGTTACGCAATTTACTCGCGATAGAGATACGTCACCGCCATTAATATGAATGCCTCTTTTATCACTTCACAACAACTGGTGAGTGCTTTAGTTTGTAAAACATGAGGTGTCCACAATGTAAATAGTTTTATTTATATTTTAAAAGCTTCATAATTACTATGTTCTGTGTAGTTTACGGTTACTAGTTTATTTCAATATTTAAATTATAACACATTTTTGTCAAATGTGTATACAATGTTTTTATGTAATAAATAAAGTTTTGTAGATACATACTCTAGGTAATAACCACATGTAAATAATTAATTTATAAAGCTTTTTCTACTTTATTCTACATCATTATAGCAGGTGATGATTTGGAGCAGCCCAGTGGCCATTTTTTGAAATGTGCCATGGTGAAGATCAAAGCTTACAGTAACCTTATTTTTTATCATATCATCTTCAAATTTGAAACATAGATTGGTCAGACATGTGGTCTTAAGGCTATGTTGTATTTGGGTTGGTATGGCACATTTAATATGACATTATTAATGAAATAAAAACACGTTTAATTTTAATAAAACATTTTAACCACACTTCAGTGTCTATAACATTTAGCTTTTTTACATATCTGAATTCTGACTGAGAAGTCAGAATTCTAACTGAGAAGTAAAGACACAAGTGTCTTCTTTTTAGAGATATCAAAATTGTGTCTGTAGGTCAAAGAGTTTTGGAACTACAGCTGTTTTAGTGTAGGCATGTAAATTTGATGATTTGGCCTGAAAACGGCTGTCTGGATTAACAGGTTAAAATATTACTCAAGTAAAAGTCTTAAAGTATCTGATATATACTGTACTTAAGTATCAAAAGTAATTTTCTGTAAAAGTAAAACGTTTTTTTTTTTTTTTTAAAGCAAGCGGTTAGAACTTTGATTGTAAACTTTATTGTGGCTTTCTTATAGTAAAGCATATTCAGGGTTCCCATTATCTTCTTAATCTCAATCATCAAATAAAAATCTGTTTTTTCCAGGACTTTTCAGGCACAATTCTCTTAAGTTCAAAGAGCAAACAGCATATTTTTTATGCTGACATCAAATAAAAAAGCAGAAATTTCACTTTTGTATGAAAGTAAAAACTTATTTCTTTCAAAACATGAGCATATTTTTGAAAAAAGTGGAGTATCCCTTTAAGTTAGCTGCTCTACTAAGAAAAAAATGCCAACTCGTTGTGTGGCAATGAAAGCACTGTGACTTTGATCAACAATGCAAGCGTACATTCACAATGTATAACATTAGCACAACATTATCCTATAACCACTGAGTTTTGAGTTAATTAACATAAAAGGAAATCACAAGTTTGACAAAACGTATGATGCTTTTGAAGACGTGAATACAGTCCTTAACACTGATTAACATTGCACTTTTTAAAAAATATTTCTCAATCTAACATTAGCCTACCGGAGGGAATATTCGGCCGGCAGTTATGCTATAACATTACCATAAACAGTTAAGCGTGTTTCAGTTGAGAGTTCTCTGTGAATTAAATAAATCCATGGGAAAATCAGCGGGGTAACGTTAACATTGACGTTTATTAAACATGTGCGCCTGGCCATTACATTAGACAGATAATTATCTAATACGGCTTATGATAACTAATGTTGAATTACATTGACATTGTGGCTTTACTTAAAGGGGCCATGACATGAAAATCTGACTTTTCCATGTTTAAGTGCTATGATTGGGTCCCCAGTGCTTTAATCAACCTAGAAAATGTGACAAAGATCAACCCAGTATGTCTTTTTGTCATTGCAGGCATCAGCAAAGATCGTGTGTCTCGAGTGGCAAAGTATTATGCACTCAATGCTTCAGCCAGACCCGAACACAGGGGTGGTGCTCGTAATGTGGCTGAAAATGAGGCCAAAAGGCAGCTCGTGATAGATCATATCCAAAGGTTTACATGTAGGGCTAGCCATTATAGATGAAGGGGAGCACCTGGCCGGAAATACCTACCCTGTAACCTCAGCGTGAAGAAAATGCACCAGTTATTTGACCAGCAAAATCATGATGTAGTCAGCTACTCGCTGTATTACACTGTTTTTCGAAAGCATTTCAACCTTGGATTTGGGCATCCTGCCACAGATACCTGTTCTTCATGTGCCAGGTTTCAACTGAGAGTTAAGGACCCCAGCTTAACTGAAGAGGAGAAACGCAGTGAATCCGCATCCTTCATTTTACACAGGAGGCAAGCACGGGCGTTCTATGATTTCATGGGGAAGGTAGATCCAGATGCAGTGACACTTTGCTTTGACATGATGCAGAATCTGATACTTCCTAAAACCCCCATTTGTCAGGCATACTATAGCAGACAGCTGTACATGTATGTCTTTGGTGTTGTTGTTCACCATGGGAAGGGCAGTAAACAAGCAGTGGATGATGTTCATCTGTACACATGGATGGAGCATGAGAACGGAAAAGGTAGCAACATGACTGCTTCAGCTCTGGACCACTGTTTACGTCAACAGTTGAGTGGTGCTGTTCAAAGTGCTCAAAGGCTGCGGTTGTTCAGCGATTCATGTTTTGGTCAAAATAAAAACATGAATCTTCTGTCCATGCTGTTTGCCTTGATGAAGGAGGCATTTCCTTGGAATAAGTTCTGAGTATGTGTTTCCTGTAAGGGGACACAGTTTTCTGCCTGTGGACCGTGTATTTGGAAGGATTGAGCAAGAGGTTCGAAAGAAGGATACAATTCTTCTGCCCGAAGAATATTATGAGATTTTGTGCAACCATGGAAATGTTCACATCTACGGGCAACACTGGAAGGCTTATGATTTCAAGGCGGAAACACAAGTTTTTGTGAAGGCACAGAAGTCATTTAAGCTAAGTGATGCAAGAATGCTGGAATTGAGGAACAACAAACTTGGATTCAAGGCTGTGTATAGTGGTGAATACCGTTATCACTCAATACTGAAGAGAGGGAAGAATTGGGAAAAATTCAAGCCAAGTCAGCTTCCTAATGAAAGCACAGTGAAAGAAGCAAAAAGGAAAGATGTGCTGAAATTGCTCTCTGAAATTGGTGTAAGTGCCAATGTGCATGCATTCTATGATAATGCACTCTCTCAGTCACAGATGAACAATGTTGACAGTGACAGTCATGAAGAGTAGCTAACCATTGTGTCAGCCTTTTGGGAGTGACCATTCACTGATTTCGTAATGAATGATAAGTTATTGAATGTTTTTACAAAGAATATTGTTATATTAAATGCAATGAATTTATAGTATGCACAAGACAATTAATTCAATTCAACAAAGAAGTCGTAAATATGAATGTGATTTATCTAGTCTAATACAAGTGGTGTCATGTGCAAATCAGTTTTTAATATTCTTCAAAATTTTATTTTGCACAGTTTTATAATTAAATACAGATATTATATTAATGCAATGGATTTATAGTATGCACAAGACAACATGCAATATGTTAAAAATGAATGTAATTTTGATTCATTGTTTATAAATTCAAAAGATTAATCCAGTTCCTGTATGTAAGATTAATATTGACCAAGTTCAGAAGCTGTTCTATGTGGACAAACTTACTCTGTTGTGTATTTTCAATGTTTCAGTATGAAAAAATACATTTATATTGATTAAATGGATTTATTGCATTTTGGGGAAAAATGTGTCGTGGATTTATTGCATTTTGGGGAAAAAATAATCAGTTTTTATAATAAATATTTTAAAATCAAATAATGGATTTGAATTTTTAATGTTATTATAACCTAAAGGTATGGTATGTGAAAGTTTGTAACAGAAAATAGTGGTTTTTATCTTTTCACATTCTTGGTATAAAAAACACCTTTTTACCAAAATTTGTCAAAATGGATTTATTGCGTTTTGGAACCAAACTCTTCATTTTTACTTCGTTACATTACAACACTGTATATAATTGATCGACCTACTAATCTCTGTGTAAAAATAATATGATGCTGCCATCCAGGGGCGTCATGCAACACATTTTTTTAAGGGGGCACAGTGTGCACAGCTCACAGAAATGTATGCATAAACAGACATCAAATGAAATATTATAGAGCTTTTAGTCTTTTCAATGACACTTAGATTTTTAACATTTTGAGCGCCCATGTCTTCATGCAAAAAACCTCCAAAATAAAAGTGTTGACTAACTTTCATATCAAATACTATTCAATCAGAATAATGACATATAGACCCCTTCACGCTTCACGTCACAGGCGGTTCCCACTGCGCATGTCGGGGTCAGAAAAGTCATAACAGCAGATTGAGTTGCGTTTTATTCGGTATCGTCAAAAATGCTTACTTACGTTGTGGGCTTTGAAAATCGCACCAGGTCTTCCGTTAAGTTTTCGCGATTCATGCAGAATCTCAAAAACAAAAAAATACAACATCTGCGGCTGCAAACAATTAACGTGCAGACTGGGATCAAAGAGATCAAAGAGGCTTGTGTTTGTAGTGCTCACTTCATTTGAGGTAAGTCATAATTTTTCAGCCCTGTTAGATTCAATTATAAAGCCTGGATGGTATGAACAGTTTGACCCCATGCTGCGCGCGCACCCGATAGTCATTCAATGTTTACAAACCTTGACCTCTATTGGCATAATATTTACGTCTGAAACGGCATTTTTTGTTTATTTACGTTTTGTTTAATGACTTAATTGTGTCATAATGCACTTTGCACAACAACTGCATTATCCTATAAAATTAATGTAATTTTTAAATTTTTAAGTATATAAACAACAAAAATTACATAAGCTATAGCCACATGATTGAGTTTAATGTTCAATAATGATTAAACAAAAATGTTTAGATAAAATTATTATCTATTTTACTTCATATGTGAGCATATGTGGTTCCGCGCCCCCGTGAACTCTGGCGAACTTTGCGTTGTGCCAGGAAGATGAATCTACAAATCTCTACTACTATAACTTTGAGACGGTCACATTTTAAACCATACATTTTCTACACAGAGGAGGTTAACTGCACATTACCGCACTGGGGTTTGGAAATGTTGTGAGCGTTTCTTAAACGTTTTAAATCCTCTGATAGCAAAATGCAGCAGCAACAGCAAAGAGCTCGAGAGCGCGCTCAGACGCTGATGACGTCTGCAACTGTGCTTGCTGAATGCAGCGCCTAGCTGCCGCCACAATAAAGTAATGTAACACGATCAAAACACTATCAAAATGGCTATCAAGGATGCAGCACAGAATTACTAATATTTTGCATATTAAACAGATTAAAAGACAAGTAACAGATTAATGCACGCTTCTTTGATTTTGAGGTTGCATGCAAAATCAATTTTTTGGATGGGCATGACACCTCTGCTGCCATCTTTCTGTAGTCATTTTTTACACCCCTGTAAATTTGCCCCTAATCTAAGATTTTTTTTAAAAAATTGACCCCCTGTACAAAATAGTGGATTATTCAGAAAATATACATCTGTGACATTTAATATTTTGACTGTAATCACTATTTATGCTTTTTGTTTTTCTTTAGAAAAATTTTTAACAAAATAAAAAAATTGAGCCGGGGAAGTTTCTGAAATTTGTTGATTTGATACAGAATGACCCTTCTCAGAAACTAAAGCTAAAATGCATATCATAAAGCACAATCCAATAATGATGAATTAATAATATCTGTAATACCCTAATAACTGTATACTGTATTGTTACCCTTAGATGAGTTGATGGGTTGGAATAGATGAGGAGCCGTGCACTACATTAAAGCCCTCTTGTGATGCCCAAACACAGTGGTTAGACCCAGAGATGGAGGACCACATCTATTCAAAAAGGCAAACTATCATCTGCACAGCGAGCACTACACCAATTCCAAAATTATCATGCTCTGTTGCAGATAGTATTTTGAAGAGTGATGCAGACTCCCTCTTGTACAGGGATTCCACTCATTGCGTTTCACACCCTTGTAACCTGTCTACAACCATTTGCTCCTACTTATTCATCCATGCCTGTTGTGGACCAAATCCTAATGACGTTAATGAAACTAAGGCTAAACCTTGTCATGGCTGATTTTGCTGCAGATTTAAAGCGTCACAAAGTCAGGTAAGCAAGACTGTTGGAATCTGGATAGACGTAGTGGCTGAACACAACAAGGATCTTGTTATCTGGTTGCCTTGTGAAACAATCAAAGCTATGTTGCCGGAAGCTTTTAAAGAACACTTTCCAAACACAACCTGTGTAATTGATTGCTCAGACACTGTTTTACAGAAAGCCAAAAACCTGGACTCTAGAAGTGAATCTTACTGCCACTATTATGCCAACAACACTGTGAAATATTTAGTGGCAATTTCTCCCTCTGGAATAATCATCTTTATTTCAGATGCTTATGTTGGCAAATGCAGTGACAGGTACATTACACAGAACTCAGGGTTTTTGGACTATTTGCGTCCTGGAAATGAGGTTATGGGGGATCGGGGTTTCACAATCAGGGATTTGCTGGAGGAGCGTAGAGTGAACTTAGTTTTTCTCAAATGCTAAAACACAAAAGCCAATCCTCTAAACCAAATGACCAGTTGTCTAAACACATTAACTAAATCTAGCCATCATTTTCCAATATCACAAACACATTTCACATGAAGAGACAATTCACAAAACACAATCCTTCGTTCTCATAAATCTTTACACATTTTTCTTTGCTAAAACAAAAGTTGCAAAGTAACTCAGCTCATATTCTCAAATGAAAGCTCATGTGATGCAAAATGCTTGCCCAGGGTATATACAGCAATCCTTAAGTTAAATTTACTACTTTTTACTACCTTTTTTACTACCTTCAGAATATTTTTTAAAACCATCACGACACTGAATTGCAAGTGTTAATTAGTGACCTTTCTATTACACAAATTTTGACACATATGTCACGGCCTGAGCGGACCATGAACGACGTGGGTCACGCCCTTACCAAAGTTCCGCCTCGAGGAGTTCTCCAAAGCACCCCAATGACCAGACAAACAAGAGATAAGTAAAATAATAACAATGCTTTATTTAATTTAATTTAAAAAGAATCAAGGGAACGGGGAAGGGAGTCTAAAATATATTCTCTCGCCCTCAGGGGGAACACTATGGGCCTGGGACGTTGGAGGGGAGAGGTCAGTTCCGTGGGGCCAGGGAATCACAAGGCAAGGGCCGGGCGGAGCTCCTTCGTCCTCTGCCCCCCCTTCCTGTGTGGACAGACTCCTCGCGACCCGCTTCGTCCTCCTGAGGGCAGAATAAAACACAAGGTGAGTGTTATGGCAACTTGGGCTAAATTGATGTCTTTGTCGCTGAGTTCTTCCCTTCTTTATTACAGGTTTCGCTGGCCGAACTGGGTAACTGTCACTCCGTCACGCCACACGATAAGTATCTTTCTTTTCAGGGATCACTAGGTGTTCGGGCGTGCGAGGTAAGTTTACTCTGGCTCACTGTATGGTAAGTATATTCTTCCCACAGGTATCTCTGGGCATTCAAGACGTGCAGGGTAGGTTTAGCTTTAGCTCGCTGCACAGTAAGTAGGTTCTTTCTGAAGGTATCTCTGGGCATTCAAGACGTGCTGGGTAGGTTTAGCTTTAGTTCGCTGCACAGTAAGTACAGTCTTTCTACAGGTATCTCTGGGCATTCAAGACGTGCTGGGTAGGTTTAGCTTTAGCTCGCTGCACAGTAAGTGCAGTCTTTCTACAGGTATCTCTGGGCATTCAAGACATGCTGGGTAGGTTTAGCTTTAGCTCTTGCACTGTAAATATGGCACTGGAGGGAATTGAGAGAGAGAGAGAGCATATGTCACCACACCTCCAACGTAGCAGGGCACGGGAGCGGGGGGTTCCTCCTGATGCTGCGGCCGACGCGGCGGCGCCTCGCTATCCATGAATTCCAGCTAGCAGAATCCACACGTCCTCTCCCCTTTCTCCTAGGTCAGGCGAAGATCTAGAAGGAGTAGCAGTGGTTAAGGTGCTCCAGCCGCACACAGCGTATCCGCAGCTCCTGGACCCCCGGTCCTCCTCTTGGCGGCTTCTCCGCCGATGGTTTTCAAGCAGTCTACTATTTCCCTCTCAGTACCTCCTTTACAGCATCCGTGGGTTCCCACAGGACTTATGTCGTGGGGTGTGTAAGGTTGGCTGGGTATTTGTCGGCGCGGCGGCTGCCGATGGTACTCACAGGAAGCCCAGTTTCCCTGATGGGGAGCACAGACAGCAAGACACGACACCACACTACAAACGTAGTGTACTCACGTCAACCGATCACTCTTCACACTGCACGTCACACACTCCGGTGAATAATTAAGGTCTATGCTCCTCTCTAGGCAAGACCAGCTCTGAACAAGAAAAGCAGCCTCCAGTGTCGCGCTGACGAGGCCCCAACTGACTAAAAGCTTCGATGCCTGATGCCTGTAAGCACACTTGGTCCCCGGCTCCCCCACTGGCTTCACACTGGGTGGGGCTACTAAAGAAATGAAAACACACACTGCTTTAATATTTCAGATTCCTCCTACAACAGCGTCTATAATACTCACAACTTGGTGATTTCAGTCCAACGCCCTCGATCTCTGGCTCGCCCACCGACTTCCACCAGGTGGGGCCGCTAAGAAGGTAGAGCACACACTCCTTTAATAATTTAGACTTCTCAACCAACAATGTGTACAATTACTCACGGCTCTGTGGTTTCTATCCAACTCACTCGATGCCCGGCTCACCCACTGACTTCCACTTGGTGGGGCCGCTAAGAAGGTAAGGCACACACTCCTTTAATATTACAGACTTCGCAGACAACAGCGTTTACAGTACTCACGACTATGTCGCGTTCTCTCTCTGTTTCCCTTCTCTTCCAGGCGTCCTCCGCTTCACACGGCTCCGTGAGAACACAACAACAATCCAATCGTCTATAATGTTCTTATCACTCCGCTGCTCACCCTTCGTTGATTCTCACTGTGTCTCTCTCTCTCTATGCAGATCTCCAGCAATCACCCAATATCACTTTCCCTGTAGTCCCAGTTTAATCCAGCGGAGGTGGCCCAGCGTCTGCCCAACGCACTCAACAAACTCACCAAGAACTCGACCCTGTGCCTCTTCTAACTCCCCTTTTTATGCTCGTCTTCCCAGCGTGTCTCGCCAAATCGCCGTCCGCCACGTCATCGGCACAGCTGTACCCCATTGCGGTGATTTCGGGGATCCCGGGAAACCCGGAAGTGTCGGTGTTCGTGCAAACGGGTCCGGGCAGAACCACTGCACTCTCATTTTGGTTCCGCCCTACTGAAGTCACTCTGTGACATATATAACATACAAAAAAGAATAGACATTCTATTCCAGAATTCTTCTGACTGTAATGTTTTTCAGGCCAAGTCATATTCCTTTAACTAACACTTTATGTAGGCGAGACCAATAGCATTTTAAGGGGAGATTTTTTGCCATAAATTCCATATTGAAGTCTCCTGTGGCATATATAGGTAGCTGTAGTTTGCAGGGCATTTCAGATTAAGGCGAAACAGCTAAATAACTCACTATATAAAAAGAAAACATGAATATCACCACCTTTAATGATTGTTTTATTAATTATTTATTAATTGTAAATGTATTTATTTTAGCATTTACTAATATTTTTTTTAATCAAAGATGAAAATGTTAACATTAGTGAATGCACCATGAACTACCGTCAATTACTGTAATGACATAAACAAGAATTAGTTCATGCTTATATACGCTATATTTTTCATTGTTTGTTCATGTTATATAATGCATTTACTAATGTGAACAAATACAACTTTTTCATATGATATTATTCAGCACACATAAACGAATAATCCAGGGTCTGTTCTGTTCACACAACAGCTTACAGTCACAGCTCTAATACAATAATATTATGTATGAATATAAACGCTGAACGAGCAACTCGAGTTAAACTTGTGTACAATTTGCACAGGATGTCTGTAACCATAGTGACAGTTGTAAATTGAATGACTGTACCTTTATCAACAAAATATTATATTACAATAGAGGCAGGGCTGATGTGCTATTTTATGCGCAATGTTTCTGCTGTTTACTTTCTCCTAAGACCTAAACGGTCGTGTTTATATTAGGATATTTGCAAAGACGGAATTTTTGAGGCATATGTGTTATTTAACGCCAGTAAAGCGGCAAAAAAACTCACAACACAAGCTCAATGAGAAACGAATGAGCGGCTTGCATACTCCTCTGACACAGAAACAGCATTTAGCACTGTTGTTTGTGTTTGAATGGCTTAAAATTCCTTGACTTTAAACTGCGGTGCTTAAATATATGTACAAATGTTACGTTTTTGTGACCACACGCAAATGCAACTGCAAGACAGGTGGATGACATCAAAGTCCCGCAAGAGCATTTCGGAAGCAGTCTCCTCTTATGATTCCTCGTCAATCCCTCTCACGGGATTTGGATGTCATCTGCCTCCTTGTTCTTGTGGCGCCACATGAAGTTTACCCACGAGTTTAACAAACCAGTTGTATCAGCCACTGGCTAGATCACCATAGCATTAAAAAACGTGACACGGATGATCACGTACGTGAGAAATCATTTACCCCCAAAATACAGGACCACTAACGTTAGTCGTACTGTGCAAAGACACGCAAGTTACCTGGATGTTTGGTTTTCTTAGCCCACGAACTGAAAGGCTTGCCAATCTTCATCATTTCGCTAAGCCAAGTAAATCTCCATTGGTCTTTTACACCTTTATCGATCTTCAAAACATCGGACCCGTCCTGCATTATAAGTTTGACCACGCTAGCTGAAATTAAGTTTTACCTCAGCTTAACGTAATACAGTCAGAAAACCCGGAGTGGATCCGGTGCGTAGCGATTACAGAACGCTTACAGTGGAGAGAGGAACGTGATATGGCTCCACTCCAGGCTTTGATCACATCCCAAAGAGGAAAGATCTTTGATTATGTGCCCAGATATGCTAAAGCCCATAATTAAACGAACTAACGCGAACGCAGATAGAATTTCAATCAAAATAGGACACCTGATAGTCTGAAAAATAATACCTAATTTGGAAAAAATAATACCTCTGAGACCACATTTAACACTTTTAATGGCCTTAAATTTGACAATTTTGATTGATCACTTTTAATACTTTTTAAAACCCCGCGGACACCCTGTTGCCACAGTCAGCAATATTTGAACACAATGAACACACCTGGGGCCTGTTGCACAAAAGTAGAATTAAGATATCGAGGATAAATGACTGAGCTGAGCTCAATGAAGCCAAAACAAGTGCATCCAGGCTTAGTTGGTTGCACAAAGACCAAGCCAGGATGATCAGACACGGATTCATTAAGCCAGGTGAAACCAATCCTGGATAGGTGCGCGCTCACGGATCACTCAAATAGACCCCGCCACCGATAACAGATTCACCGATTCAACATGACAGGCGTACTTTTCCCCGTCGGAGGGACAAATGCTCATGGAGGCTTACGAAAAGGTAAAGGATAGGGGTGGGACAAAAAATAGATTCTTAGATGAATCGCGATTCGGACGTGGGCCCATTCTGAATCGATTCACAAATGTCAAGAATCGATTCTTAAATGTTAGTTTACAAAATAATGATGTCACGTTATCAGAACCAAAAGGCGGAACTCAACTGGGGGAGCGGTGATGCGCACGGACAACTTAAGAGAGCACGCACTGCACGAGTGCATAGCGGAGCTTACAAGAGTAGAAGAGAAAGAACACTTTAAATGCTTGTAGGATTATACTGCATATATCTCTACATTGAATTTAAGGCTGTCACCATTACTCTATTCTTTTTGAGGATAAAAAAATCCTTGATTACATGTCGAGTACTCCTTAAAATAGCGGAGATGCGGTTTAGTGAAAATTACAACAGTTCCAGAAGCATACAAATCAGCACTACGCTGCCTCTCTCTCTCTCTCTCTCTTTCTCGTTTGCTCGCTCACACACACACCGTGCGCGTGGATCACTCCTGCGTGAGCCGTGAGGAAATAATGCGCATCCTTGTGAATTTTGGAAGTTAAAGACGACTGAGCTGTAGTGGCCTGGCAAAACACATTTGAGAAGAAAGGCGCAGCAACTCAAAAAGACCTGCGTGTTTCACAATTACTCTAAAAGACCATAATGACAATTTCACGCGTGGAGCAGCAGTTAACTTATGTGCGATCTACCGGCATTGCCTTTGCGATTGACGTATTGGACACCCCTGCCCTAAACCATCCGCTGACTGTTTAGATATAACATGAATATACTTCTGTTAAAAAAATATGCACATAGTTTGTTATTCAGTCGCTGGTTGCGCTGCATTATACAGTAATACTGCCAATCACTGTGTATAATGATGATGATTAGACGCTTAACTTTAGTCAGTTCGTGGAAGTATGCCTATATGCCGGTTAACATATAGAATTAATATGTCACGTTTAATTACTATTTTTACTGGTTTTAATGTCTTACAACAGAAACAGGACATATATGTATATAAGAATGACATTATTTATCCCTTAGTTGCATTAAAGTACAGTATATGACAGTTCAGAGACTAGTGGCAAAAGCGCAAACATTAACCTGGCTTTGAGAGCAAATGTGACATAATGACGGCACAGATATACAAATTAGTACGTCAAGAATCGATTCTGAATCGAATCAGGACACTAAGAATCGATTCTGAATCGATTCATGAGGGTCCAAGCGATTCCCACCCCTAGTAAAGGATATAATAAAGAAGAAAGGCAACACTGCCACAGTAATAAAGCAACGAGAAAAAGCATGGCAAAGTATTGCAGACCGTCTGAATGCGTAAGTAGTGCACAATTACAGACTCACCGCTCTGCTGAAACATCACAATTAAAATATTTATTTCACATCTCCAAAACCGCAGTTGTACTCTGATTATGAAACCGTATTTTTTTTTTATTGAAATGGATTGCAAATATGAGTGAAAAAGTAACTCCATCACACTGTATAAGGCTTCAATAAATTATCAAATCCTTACATTATTACCACGCACACTAGTACTTAACCTTAGCCGTTGTGCTTCTTATGTTGTCCACCGTTTTTTTTTTGAGGGGGGGAGAGGGTTGTTCTTTTATTAATATAAAGCTACTTTGAAAAAAACATTGAAACAATTGTGAAAAGCGCTATATGAAAAAAATACAATTGAATAAATAGATGAGCTAATAATAATTATGAATTAAAGTGATTTAGTGCCTTTCAAAGGACCCAAGGTCGCTTGCTCACTGCACTGCAAAAAAATGACTCTTACTTAGTATTTTTGTCTTGTTTTCAGTAAAAATATCAAAAAAATCTTACATTTTTAAACAAAAAAATATGCCAATACAATAAGAAAACCATTCTTGAAAAGTTTACTTTTTTCATAAACACTATAATTCAAGAACATTTTTATTATTTCATTGGCAGATTTTTTTTTTGCTTGTTTTAAGCACAAATGTACTTTTTATATGTTTTGTCTAAACTAAACTTATCTTTTTCTAGGTAATTTTGCTCATCAGGAAAATACATCTTAATTTAAGAATTTTAAGATATTTTTTACTAAAAACAAGACAAAAATACTAAGAGTCATTTTTTTGCAGTGCGACTCCATTAAATGTTCTTTGTGATAAAGAAAGTCTCTCTTTTTGTGTGTGGTGTGTGTGTGTGATGTAGATTAAACATGACTTGGCCAAAACGGACATGGCAGCAGGTCAAAATCAAATATAAGAACATTCTGCAGAATGGTAAGGGCCCTGACTAATACTTAACAATGCACAAGCATAAATTGTACCCAGAAGGTGTCTGTTCACTCAATGTCACTGTTTTAGCAGTGAAAAAGAATACCCACAGCAAAGGCATGGGTGGTGGGTCACCAAAAGCTGACCTCACCCCAGCAGAGGACCTAGCCTTGGAGCTTAATAAAGGCAGGCCCGTGTTGGAGGGGATCCCTGGGGGGAAAAGAGACAGGCATAGGTCCCTCCCAAGATGCCACCCACTTTATACAAGGTATGTCCTTCCATCTCTACATGGGACGCAATCACATTCATATTGAATCTATTTGGACTGTCTTTTGCCTATTGCCTTGCAGCGTCTGGCAGCAGTGTTTTACTGTTAGGTTGTTTTCACATATATTGGTGCGCACCGTGGTGCGGCCTCGGAGCGCACCAAAATACATTGTATCATTTTTCAGTTAGTGCGGTCCGTGTTCACATATATATATTTTTTACTTTACTCGAAATGCCGCACCGTACACCATGTGACAACGGTCAGCGCTGTCATTGGTCTCTGACAGCTCTTACCGTCTCATGACCACCCCCACGTTTCCACGACAACCAGCTTGACAGAGAGAGCGCAGCTATCAAGATGTGGAGATAAACGATGCACGTCTTTGTGAAGTTTCTTTGCTTTAACGCGAAATTGCGTAGCTGTTCTATTAAAGCCTTTCTCACGGAGCCGTTTGCTAAAAGCCCATAATGTCACTATTTGTGTGTGGAGGACAGCTATGCATTTATAAAATCATCAGCTCAAACGTAAAGGAGACAGCGAATCTCTATGCAACGGACCAGGATTGGCTTGTTTGTTGTTAACCCACAATATAACACCAGGCTCACGTCACAACGAAAGCCCAGTTGCTCAAACATGTGGAGAACTTCCTGTATTTAGTTCGGCCCGAGGTCCAGCAGTGTTCACACCACAGGTGGGTCGCCCCAGAGTTCGGCAACAGCCGCTCCGAGACCACCTGTTTAGAGCGGTCTCGGAGCGGTCGTTTAGTGCGCACCCGAGTGCGGCTGTTGTGTTCACACTGACCCAAACGCACCGTACTCGGAGCGACACGTCATTTGGGCCGACCTAAACAGTGTATATGTGAAAACACCCTTAGAGCCACCAGCACGAGCAGCAAAACTGGTGCCGATCCAGTGAGTACTCCATCAAAGGCATACTGTAGGCCTGGCATGTCTTGTCTACTTGCTTCAATATGAATGTGATTAAATGTGATAGGGTGAAGGCACCAGTGCAGCAGCAACAGCACACGACAGCGACTAAAATGATGAGGAGACTATCTCTCTGGATTCCAGAATGCATGAGGTATCATGTCAAGCCTGTTAAAGTACTATTCAGCCTACAATGGTGAGGAGTCCTCATTTGGAGCCCTCACAAAATCAAATTTCTTTTACAGGACCCAGATGCTGTACAGTGGGAAAACCAGCCTGGCAACATAGTGCATATTAATGGAAGGACACTACTGTCACGACACGAATAACGGAGAGAACCCAAACGCAGACAAAAGTAAAAATAAACTGAAGGTTTATTTAAACCAAACAACACAAAAACCCACGAGGGGGTAAAACAAGTAATAGCTGACGAAGTAGATAACAAAACAAAGAAACAACACTGAATACTGAAACAAAAGACTTAGAATTAGATTCAGGCAACCCGGATGACGGGAACTAAACACACTGAAACCAGACAACATACGAGCACAAGACAGAGGACAAGAGGGCATTATAAAGACACAACTCAAATGGGGAACAGGTGCAAAGGATTACATAATCAGGACGAGAGCACATAAGGGAGTGGGGTAAAAGTGACAAGACACTGGGAACATGTGGCAAAAGCATACAATGATAAACCACATGTCCCCACACGAAACACAGTACTGCCATGATCTTGCCCTATGACATCAGACCTGAATCTAACACAGAGGTCTGACAAGACCATGACAGTGACAAGACACTGGGAACATGTGGAAGCCACACACAATATGACTCCACGTGTCCCCACACAGAACACAGTACTGCCATGGTCTTGCCATATGTGACCCGTCACGGAAACCAGGGACTCAAGTCGGCAGCACAAGTTTCGAGAAAATGAGAAACAAAGTTTTTTTTTCGAAATTTGTGATTTTCGTTTTATTGCAGAATCTGTTAGTTAAGATCACGAAGAAGCCTCTCCATGTTTGAGATAGCAGTTTTTGTATATTTAAAAGCGTACATTTTGCGGTTAAAATAGGCTTGTTTTTCCGGAGATTCTAGCGTGCAGCGGGGGGCGTCATTGTCTGTGTGTATATTTACATACTGTATAAGCTTGTGTTTTCGCCTCCGCCCCCAAAGGGAACAGCGTGACTACTAAATAAGGATAGTTCGCCCAAAAATGAAAATAATGTAATTAATGACTCACCCTTATGTCGTTCTAAACTCGGAAGACCTCCGTTCATCTTCGGAACACAGTTTAAGATGTTTTATCGTTAGATTTAGTCCGAGAGCTTTCCCCTTCATTGAAAATCTATGTATGGTTTCCATGTCCAGAAAAAACATCATCAAAGTAGTCCATGTGACAACAGTGGGTCAGTAAGATTGTGTTGATGCATCGAAAATACAGTTTGGTCCAAAAATAGCAGAATTACGACTTTATTCAGCATTGTCTTCTCTTCCGGCTCGAGCGTGAAGTCACGTGACTGTAGTGACGCGCTGCCCTGTTCCTCAGACATGTTTGCTAAGTTTTTTTTTTTTTTCAAACTTATAGCCTGCGTCTCCCCAGACTGTAAAGCTCGGGCGCACAAAACAAAAGAAAAATAAAAGAAGCTGGGGCGGAACAAATAACAGTCAGCCGCATCGTACGTCAGCCGCGTCACTGACTTTATGCGGCGCCGCAGTCGGATGACGTCAAAGTACCGCGAGAGCACTTCAAGAAATCTTACGGAGTAGTTTAATTTCAACTCGCTCTCGCGGTACTTTGACGTCATCTGTATGTCAGTTCTTGCAGCGCAGCATGAGTCCAAACACACAGAAGTTACACAGATATCGTTGTATTCTTCATATAATTGGCTACATGTTTTGTCTATCAATATTTTCCATGAAGTCATTGGCTGATGGAGGAACGAGCGAGCCATTGGTAACCTCTCTAAAGGATGTCACGTTTTCGACGGCGCTGTTTGGATGATCTATTATACTACTTCCCTATTTTAAATACAAACTTTGAAGGCAGGTTCATGTGTTTAACGGGGTGTAAGCTCATATACCCTTACATGTTACGATTTAAATAGTCTTCAGATTATATATTATATTGTATTACCAGACATTCATGCGAAATCTGATGTAAACAATCTATATTTCACGGATTATACGCATTTGTGGACAAATAATGGTCATTGGATAATCTGAAACAGACTGGATTCGACTTGTGATCCCCACAAAGGTAAAAGAGTCATGTTTATTTTTGCGGGTTGTCATTTGGTCATAAAATACTACATATGATGCTAGAACATCTCAAAAAGGGTTTTACAGGGGGCATGGCTTAGCTAAATGAGATGTAAATGAGCCCTATTGTCTCCCCCAGCTGAAAAGAAGAGTCCCTTTCGTCTCGATTTTCTCGGTTTGAGTATTTCTGAGTTCCTATATTCAAATGGCCACAACTTCTCCAAATCTTATCAGATTTCCATGTGTTACACATCGTTGGAAAGCTTAGAAACTGCACTTTCAGAATCTGTGAATAACTCAAAATGCCCAGATCCGACTTGTGTCCCTACTTTCCGTGACTGGTCACATATGAACTCAGACCTGACTCTGGCACAAAGGTCTGGCAAGACCATGACAACTACATCTTGCCAAATTTCTGCTGGACTAATTGTATTGTGTTCACAGAGCTCACAAGCTGTCAGACAGTTGTATTGCTGAAATAAAAAAGAGGACAATTAGGAAACTGGACCTTGATATAAAAAAACTTGAGCGAGAGGTGACTTATGCCTTTTAATGTACACTGTATGCTAACTGTAACACAAATGTATTCATCATTATTCTCCTTTCCTCCCCCAGCTCCAAGAAAATGACACAAGTTAAGATAAAAAATATAAGAAATATTCTTGTAAAGTCAAGTGAGCACACAGGACCTTTAGTAGAGGTCTTTAGTAGATCTTTAGTAGCTAGATTTTTTTATTTATTTTCCCAAGCAATCAGTACAAATTAGCATCATTATAAGGCACCGCCCCCTTTTGTCCACCCCCCAGCACCAGGTGTGGTCACTGGCCTAAATAAAGGCCCAAAATGGTGTGTTTCTTTCTGCTCTGACAATGGCGTGCCCATTCTTGAGAGATGTGGTGGATGAAGAAGCACTTGTGCTCAGGAGAGCCTTCAGGCGAGAAAGGGTCTTCAGGGACCAGTTGGACCCACTGGCCTTCTCTGATGACCATCTATATGAAAGATACAGGTTTTCTGCAGATGGCATCAGGTATCTGTGCAGACTGCTGGGTCCCAGGATTAAGCACCGCACAGCACGGAGCCATGCACTGAGTGTGGAGCAAATGGTTTGTGTGGCCTTGCGCTTTATTACAAGTGGAGCCTTCCTGTACTCAGTGGGGGATGCAGAACAGCTGAACAAGGCCACAATTTGCCGCACAATAAGGAGTGTGTGTCTGGCTATTAATGCTTAAGCAGATGTCTTCATCTCCTTCCATGGCCACAGAAGACTCTGTGACATCAAAGAGGAGTTCTATAGGATTGCAGGTAAGAGGATCTACAAATTACAGTAAAATGCAGAAAGACGTGCCCCATATCGTAAAGTTCGCCTACGCGAATTTTGCTTCTAATGCTGGAAAGAGCAGCGCTAAATGTTGTGTGTTCACAATTGAGGTAAAGACCGGGACAACCTCAAACTTTAACAGAAACCTGTCACGGATGCACCCAGAAAAGTAAGTAAAATGCTTTCCATTGCCTAACATTAGCTTTTTTCAAAAAAATATTATTGGGAGAAGATCCAATCATAATTGTTTTCAAAGTCCTGATATCATTCCTGCTTATTATTAACATGCATCGATTCTTTGGTGGACCAGGACCTGCTCAACCTGATCAGGGTGATGCAAATGATGTACAACCCGAAGGTGTCAACCAAGCTAATAGAACAACAGGGGGCGCGTTTGGGGGTGGAGCGGATTCCATTGTGGAGAGAATGCGGGTTCTTCGCAAGGTCATGGTGGAGACCAATAGAGGTGTTCCTGGGCTCCTCACACCTGAGCTCCAAAGAGTGTGACTGTCACCTCTACCTCAAATCCGACAGGACGTGTTTGTCCGAGGAGCTGCAGATAATCGAGCACTGTTTGATCGTTGCTTTGCTGGGGACGGGGGATTGCTCCCATCGATTATCCGCAACTTGAATATACCACCCTTCACAGCTGCTGCCATGGATGAGATCAATATGCGCGGATAAATAACCGCTCACATGATCTGCGCTCTGAGAGTTCCTAGAGTGCCTCAGCAGAAACAGCTACTGATATTGGAGGTTCTGGCACCTTATGTTCCACATGACCTTGCTATGGATGTCGAGGCATCTCGAACTGCTGTGCAAGCAGTTCTTCGGAACTATACAGCGATCCGAGACAATGGGTGGATCCAGGATATGATGCATGCAGCTCTTGCTGCCAACCAGAACCCGGAACCGGGACACTGGACCCTGAGATTCAACCGAACTCCTGACCACTACGGTTGGATTAATGGAACAACTGTAATGCAAATGCTGGAGTACTTTTACAACCTTACAGAATATGTAAGTGAACGTCAAGAGGGGAGATCTATGAGTGTCATACTTACACTGACTGCTGCTTTTGCCCTTCGTGGCACCATCTCGAACAACAAGCTGGCTAGAATAGTAGCTGATCTTCAGCCAGTTGTGTCTTATGCAGCTGATGGTCTCAATCTCAGTGACATCTCACTTATATGGGCTACCTTTGGTCAATTTGTTGACGACGCTACCATGCCTGGTATAATGCGTCGTTGGCTGAGTCATATCCCCGCAGGAGCAATTAGGATGCGTGTCGTATTGTCACAAGCGGCCGGCTCGGGAATGACCTCACTGGATGTGATAGCACGAGCGTCCATGAGCATCCAGAATTTCCCTGGCCTCTCGTCGAATGTATGTACCCGCATGAATGGGAGGCTGCACAACGTGCTGTGCTCTTAGTGGGAGAGAATTCGTATTACGGATACCGCAGAGATCTCAGTGGAGTTAGATCTACTCTCTTCAAGTATTTTGCATCCTTGTGTGGTAAGCTGCTAATAGCTGCGGGTGACAAATCCTTAGATGGGTACCGCGGTTTTGCAGGAGACAAGATCAACAAGGAATCAATCACTCGAATGATTGACGCATACATGTCATCACAATCAGGAACTGACTTCGACACTCCTGCTTCGCCGGAAGCTCACGGCCGCTACAGAATATTGCGTAACTCTGTTGCTCGCCATCCAGCTAACTTGCAGACCTTGGCCAGAATGGGTGGTCACACTGATGTTCCAGCAGACCAACTTGCTCTCGCTAGAGCAGGTGAGGCTGAATATGTGCATCTACTAGACCGAGTGGCAGATCTGAACAGAGGAAAACGAACAGGCTCATGGACCTGGCCTTGGTGTACACGTCAACGTTGACCCACCGGGGAATGGTGATGATGAAGGGGAAGGTGATGATCGAGAATAACAATATGTGGTTCTCTCTTCCCACACGGCTTGATGCTGGAGTGTTCTATGTAAGCATATAGTTTCATATAGCTCGATCTTTTCTTCTAGACCTTGTTAGTTAGTTAGATTGTCTACAACTATACAACTGTCAGTATTACCTCTCTTTCAGTATATTCCTACCCAAAGCCCGAATGTGACTTACTGTTGCTTGAACAACTGTGCCTTTGGCTGCGAAGAGTAATGTTAAAGAGATAGGCAGCCTACGGTAAACACTGGTGCTACAACTTCTACCTCGGATGCGGAACCGTTATATGAAGGAGAACTTTCTGGAATACAATTTTACCTCAGTAGTGGCCCGGGTGACAGCTCTACCGACTGTAGGTGTATCTCCATTTAACTATAAAGTGGAGAAAAACCAATTATAATCTACTTTCAAACAACTAATTGTTTTCAAAAAAAAAATATATATATATATTATTGATTATCGGTTTTCAAATCTGATACTTTTAAAATGCAACATGAAAATGCAGCATGATTAAACATGCAATTTGTAAATTTTCTACGCTAGTTCTCAATCACAAGTTCACAACAATGGAAGTAAACAGATGCTTTTGATGGCGTTGTAAAGTTGCAAAGTGTGTTGCAAAGTGTATATGTCAAATCAGTAAATAAACTCCCTTTGCAATCGTGACAGTGGTGTCATTTTTGTTTAATGTAGAACCTCTTTAATACATTTTATCAGTTTTTTGAAGGTCCCAGAGTGGAGACATGAAGGCACTCTCAGACTCGAATACGGGACTCGAGACTCGACTTGGACTCGAACATTGGGCACTTGAGACTCGACCCGGACTCGAACTCTGGTAATGGTGACTCGACTTGGACTCGACTCGGACTCTTCTTTGGTGACTCGGACTTGTACTCGAACACTGGGACTCGAGACTCGACTCGACAGTTGGTGACACGACTACAACACTGATTCCAACACACAAACACATTTTAATTATTTTATTTGGAATGACCAATAATGATTAAAACAACACAGCATCCAAATATTCACAAAGAGCCCATTTTGTTTCACCTGACAATGCAAACAGTGTGAATAGTCACAACCTCATAAATTAATAAGCTATGGATAGAGATGACATCATCTTCTCCAAACATGCAGACTGCCAATGATTGCTGACACAGAACAATATCTGGCTATTTTCTTAGAGTTCTTTTTACTCAGTCCAGCAATCTGCAAGCCTCTGACGCATAATTTATGCACATGGCCTAAACTACCAAATATAAGAATAATCAGTTTTACCTTGTAGCCACACACTATCAAAGCATTTGTTAATGCCTGGTACTTTAAAATTTTCTCAGAAAAGCATAAGTCCATGTACACATCAAAACAACATCCCACTTCCAAAATCAGAATGTTCATATGGCGGTTTTCCATTGCATAGTACCCCACGGTTTAGTTTAGTTTGGGTCGGGTCAGCTTACTTTTGGGAGCTTTTCCATTGGGGTCACTTCGTAGTACCCGATACTTTTTTTCGTACCACCTCAGTTGGGGTTCCAAGCGACCCGAGCTGATACCAAACGTGACGCGAAAACACAGTAGATCACTGATTGGTCTAACGAGAATCGTCACTACACTCATCACTTCCAGCGTCATTGGATTCGCGACACAAAACACCAAACCTCCTAGATTTGAAAATAGTTGCTACCAGCTACCGCACAGTGCAAACGAAAAAGAAAATGGCTATTTCATGTTCAAATGAGGAGGTGCAGACTTTCCTCTCACTGATTGCAGAGGAGCGGATCCAGCGAGGGCTCGATGGGTCTGTGCGGAATGAGAAAGTTTTTAAGGAAGTCGCGCAGCTCATGGCCGCACACAGCTATAATCTCACCTACAAACAATGTAGGGAAAAGTTGAAGAAAATGAAAGGGACTACCGAGCCATAAAGGATCACAATGGCAGGAGTGGGGTGAATAGAAGAGTCTGGAAGTGGTTTGACTTAATGGATGGTATCTATGGAAGTAGACCGGCGAACAATGGGAGAGAAGGTGCCCTCGACACGGCCGAAAACACGCTGGAGGATTATACGTTGTTTCAATGTTTTGGAATAATACTTTTTTAACTCTATGCGTATGCAATTGTACTTAAATCATCATGCCCATAACAATAGCTTATTGCAGTACAAAGAATAACGCAAGGTAGTAACTAGCAAACAGCTAACGTTAGCAGTAGCGCTATTGTTTATGGGAAGCGAGGTTAAGGGTTTTTGTGAACTGTATAACTTCTCCCAGGTGAAAAAGTAGTACACTTCCATAGTGTACTTAAAGTGCTTTATTTTCGCACACTAATTTTGTACTTAATATACTAAAAATTCATCTTTAGTACTTCTTAAGATGTTCTTAAAATCATCTAAGTGTACTTCACTGTGCTATTTTGAGACACCATAAATATAAACTAAAATGTGCTAAAAATGTATTTAAAAAATGTATTTAGATACCACTTTTAGTAAACTTGAACCCATCTTTGTATGAAAGTTGAGTTCAAGTTTAATTCAAGTGTTGAGTAAATACATTTTTTAATACAGAGATAGTATGTTAAAAATGCATTTTAGTTCATATTCATGGTGTCTCAAAATAGCACAGTGAAGTACACTTAGATGATTTTAAGAACACATCTTAAGAAGTACTAAAGATGACTTTTTAGTATATTAAGTACAAAATTAGTGTGCGAAAATAAAGCACTTTAAGTACACTATGGAAGTGTACTACTTTTTCACCTGGGTCACCCGTAAAAGTTTCACAATACAAAAGTAATTTTTTGTGTGTATGCCTATGAATTCTTATTCAAGTCACCACCTTTATGAAATGAAACATGGTTTTACTACAGTTAAAACCAAAAAACATACTATAGTAAAACCACTGTAGTAAAACCATGTTTACCATAAAATAGGCGTGGTTTCCCAAAATCAATTTAAACCATGGTTACTGTGGTAAAACCATGGTCTTGCTTATAGTAATCAATACACACACAAAAAACATGGTTATTTAATACAACAATAACTTATGGCAGTACAATAGTCTCAATAGGTAACAGGTATCGTTAGCAGTAGAACTATTGTATATGGTCAATAATGTTGATGAGTTGTTGCTAGTTTGCTTTCTGCATAACAATCTTAATTAACCTACTTTTTTTTGTTTCAGATTCATTGTCTATGATTGATGCATCATCAATTTTTTCTCAAAATGATGCATCATTCTCACAGATTAACCTGGCACCCCAAACACCAGCACGACCGCAGACACCAGCACGACAGCCGACACCAGCACGATTGCCGACACCATCAACCTCCGGCAGCAACATTATGACCCCGGTGCCTGTTGTCACAAGTGTGCAATATACTCACGTATACTAATCATATATTCAAGCCTACACGATGCTGTATATCACGCTGTACATACTTTTCTGATGTTTCTGTATATTACCTTAATTAATGTAATGATATTTTGCTTTTTTGTTTTCTGTAAAAAGTAGGGCATACATGTTGTTTGGTAAAGTAGCATCTAACTAAGTTCTACGATTTCTTCGTTGTGTTACAGGAAAGAGGAAACGAGGCAATCACCATCAGGACCATCTCTCTGTTTTAAGAGAGATGCAGGCCGCTGATATAAGGCAGCAGGAACTCAACCATGAACAATTGCAGGTGGCACTTGATGATGCCCGGCAAGCGAGAGAAGAGGAGACAGCCTTGAGGAGGCAGGAACTTAGTCAAACGGCGTCCTTTAATCAGGCTTTCCTAGGTATTATGGGGATGCTAGTACAGGCATTGACTGGTCGTAGAGAACAAAACTCTACGTAAAAACAAACTCTTTAAAATTGTTTGGGCTTTTCAAAGTTTGAAGCCGTATTCTATTTAAGTTTTTTATTAATAGTATAACTTTCTGTGAATGATCCCAATATTTTTGTGGTTTCACACAGTTTTTTTTTTTTTTTAATAAGGACATGTTTTAAAATGGAAACATGTGAGCCTTTTTAAAAAAAACTTTAACATTTTTTTATTGTTTTCACTCACTTGTTTTTACATTTAAGGACAAGGTTTCTAGGGCATACATTTTAGCACAAATACATTTTAATTGTTTGGTGCCCATTTTTACCATTACATTGTTTTATTTATATATGCCTAATGTTTATTTCTTCTCCAAACATTTGCACAATACAGTTTGATGTTTACATTATAAAGGCAACTGTTACATACAAAATTTGTTCTTGTTTTCACTTACTTGTTTTTACATTTAACCCTCTGGGGTCTAAGGGGTTTTTAGGGCGCTGGGGAAGTTTTGACATGCACTGACATTTGTGCTTTTTTCAGTTGCTTGAAAACATATTAATGGCAAAAGTCTCATAACACTGTGTTCATCACAAACTGGGCTTCAATATCATATAATCAACATGTATGTACATGTTTGTATTTTTGAGAGAAAAATGTTTATGCATGGTTTTTGAAAAAGCAAAATTTTTAAGTCACTGATATAACACCACAAAACTCATTCTTAACATGTTTTCCCAAGACTTTTCAAAAAAACATCTAGTAGTCTAGAGTTTTTTCTTCAAAATGATGTGAAAATCATATGTCCTACTTATTCACATAAAGCAAGATATTGATTTACAATTTCTAAGACACTTTTGCTTGGGAAAGGCTGTATGCGTGGAGGCGGGAAAGCTCCTGAATAATCAGTGATTGACAGCTGAGAGACAAAAGAGTTGAATAATGAGCCACTAATGAGCCTTGTGGGGATGTTCAACAGTAATGTAACCCTCAGTAAAACCATGATAAGGTTTACTTTTCAATACAATGTAAACACACACACACACACACACACATTTTTTATATATATATATATATATATATATATATATATATATATATAGAAATATTTTCTATTAATATCACAAGTATAAGTTACCCTTTAAAAACCATAGTAGCCTAATCATGGTAAAGGTACTGTTTGGCCATCGTAAAGTGAACACAGGGTTTGTGTTTGGTTGGCCAGCCAGAGGTTTACTTTTGTGCAGTAAAAAGCTCAAAAGAACAACTGCCTATCGTTGTCTGGACTGCTATTTGTGTTTTTGTAATCATTATAGTAGAAACACAACCAGGGACACGCGTGATAAACTTATCAATGTTTGTTTACAGCCGCCGCCATTACATTACCTCACGTGTTGATCATGAATGCAAACGTGTGCACATGCAAGTGATCCTGTGTTTAATAAACTTGCTGTGCGGAGATATGCGCTTAGACACAACTAAATAAGGATTGTACTGTCTGCAATCGCGTATTTTATAAGAATACCAAAAAGCGCGTTGAGTTTCCTGACTCGCGTGTTTGTGTATGTGTGTTCCGGTCGCGTCAACTGACGGAAGACAAAGAAAACACTCGCGTCTGGAGAAACTGACACACATCCGCAAGTAAATAAGGATTTAGATGTCGGACATCGATCCCGTCACACTGACGAAGCACACACACTCGCGTCTGTCTGGAGATTTAGGCGCGAGTAAACAATGTGATGTGTGCAATCGCATCTTTTATAATGATACCACGAAGCGCTTCAAATATGAGGCATTGTGTGTTTGTGTGTGCGTTTGGACGTCGGTCGAGTCACACTCGCGTCTGGAGATAACTTTAGTTACAGTCACGAGTAAACAAGTATATGTCATGTTTCCAGCACTCGGATTAAAACTCAACACAGCAGTGAATGGCTGCAGAGACGGAATGTCCATTGACTGTGGGGTTGACTAATGAATATGGATGATCTCTGCTCTTCTCTTCAATGGAGCGGGGCGTGGCTCATTATAGATAATGAAGCAACAAAAGAAAGACGGTACATCTCTCTCTTCTAATACAGTTAACAACGAATTACAATATTTGTTTTCGATTTCACTTACATCTTCCAAAAGCAGACATTCCAAGGATTATGTAGACATTTATATTTTGTTTCTATGAAAAATATTCGTTAAGTTAGAGTTAATTTTTCTGACGTGTTTCTGAAAGGACTTCACTGAGGGAGAGAGAACAAAACGCGCATCATGTTTATTTTCTTAATTTTGCGAAAAGCACAACATGCTGTTTTTATTGGGAGTGGACAGAAAAAAAACTAGACAATTTAACGTTTTAAATGATGTATAAATCATATCTGTATGTCCAAAATCAGCAGAGTTATCTAAGTCCCCTTGGGGAGTGATTTAAAAATAAAGAGTTTGCGGCGCCCGCGCCGCAGCCGACCCCAGAGTGTTAAGGACAAGCTTTCTAGGGCATACATTTTAGCACTAATTGTTTGTTGCACATTTTTACCTCTAAATTTTGGTATTTATATATGCCTTATGTATATATGTCACCTACACCTTTACATAATACAATTCGATGTTTACATTATCAATACAACTTTGCTGTTTGTGTTGATAAATACTTTTGTGGTTTCACACACATTTTCAATATAAGGCCGAGTTGTATAGTGCATACATTTTCGCACCAAGTGTTTTTAAACTTTTTAATAAGTGTTAAATTTGTTTATTTACGTATGTATCCATTTGTTTGTCACAACATTTGCACACTACAGTTTGATGTGTACCCTTTTATCTCTATAACTTCCTGTTTTGATAAATCAACACTTTCAAACAGGTTTATATTTTACATTGCCTCATGTACAATTGGATTATTATAAAGAAAAAGAAAAATTTTCAAATGATAGAGGCAGACAAAACAATTTTTTAAAGATGGTAGACATTTATTGACAATACACATGGCTGTAAAGATTACAAAATAAAAGTTAACTATTCAAGTAACGCAAGACCTTGACGTACATCCCTGCCCTCCTCCTCTGCAGCCTGTGCCACCGCCACCACTGGTTCTGCTGCTGAAGGTGTGTCCCATGCACTTTCATAGGCCTCTCCATGACTTTCACACAGGTTATGTAAAGCACAACAAGTCAGCACCATAGATTTTACAAGGTTGACTGCACAGTCATTTCTTTTCATGAGACAGCGCCACCTTCCCTTAAAATCTACCAAAAGCATTTTCAACCACCACACGCACTCTGCAGATTTTCATATTGTACACCTGCTGTTCCACAGTCAGCCGTCCAGTGTCAGTGAATGGTTTTAGGAGCCAGTTCTGTAAGGGATAGGCAGAGTCACCTAGGATGTAATAGCCTACATTCACACCACCAATGGTTCTTGTGTAAGCTGGCATGAGGTTTCCCCGACTTGCCAACTCCCACAGCGTGGACAATCTCAAAACCCGAGCATCATGCATGCTTCCAGGCAGTCCTGTGAAAACATTCCTGAAAAGTACTTTACCATCCACAAGACCTTGAAGGAGGATACTGGAGTGCCAGCCTTTACGGTTGAAATAGTCACAGTGATACTCTTCTGGTGCTATGATGTGTATGTGTGATCCATCTATAGCACCAATACACTGTGGGAGACCTCATCTGTTCTCAATGTAAGCAGTCATTTCTCTAAACTTTTCCTGGTCTGGTAGACGAATTTGTTCTGGTACCAACAACGCCTCTGCTGCAGCACAGAACTCTTGAACACATCGACAAACTGTTGTTATGCTTACTCCAAAAAGATGTCCAACACTTCTGTACTCTGAGGCCGTTGCCAGCTTCCACAGTGCGATAGCTATTCTCTTCCTTGGAGATACACACACGCGGAAGTTTGTGTCATTTCTACTTATCGCTGGACGCAGTTTGATGCACAGGTAGACAAACGTTTCTTCAGACATTCTGAAATTCTCCAGCCACTGACTGTTTGTGAATCCTGGAACAATCACATCCCACCACTCAGAAGCTCGGTCAAATGCCCAAACAGATGGCCTGAGGCATCGTCTTTGCAAAAAATCAGAGATCTGTAATACACAAGATACGTCTTTTAATGTGTAATATTGGCAAATAAGTTTAATACATGTTTTGTAACAGTATCACTCTGATTACGACCATAAACAAATTTGAAATTAGCTTACCTTTGCGCGCCGTTGAGCACACCTTCTGTTGTACTGTGCATTTTTTTTGTACAAGTTCAAAAACGTTCTTGTACTTCTTGGCTGTACTTTCTTTTGCTGCCATCAGCCTCCTTTGAAACAAACTTCGTTGTGTTGAAGTAAAAAAACATCCACATGCCGAGAATAAAGAAAAAAATTCCTTCGATGTGCTCCATTGCTCGTCGTTTGTGTTTGTACGAGTCGTGCTTCGTTTGTGTTTGTATGAGTCGCATTTACGATGATGTCACGGCAATATAGGGTGGCGCATATACACGACAAATCTAAACACCTCCCACTCGGAAGCGACACAAAAAACTCAATGGAAAAGCAAACCACGCCAAAGTGAGGTGAGCTGACCCGACCCAAACTAAACTAAACCGTGGGGTACTATGCAATGGAAAAGAGCCATTAGAGAGTTCATCAACAGCTACAATGCCTGGAGTGTTTGGATTTTCATTAAGAACACTTCTAAGAAAGTTTACATCATTCAGGTTTGAAAACCAACCAATTTTAACAGTCTTGTTTATGTGTATTGCACTTTGTCCAGAAACTTTGCGCAGTTCTTCAGCTGTTATATTTAGGATGCGATCATGGCGTGCGATGTAAAGTCCTTTAACAGGCATGAAAATCCCTCACTTTTCGGTGAAATTCGCCGTTTTGAAGCCAAAAAAGGTGACCCACGTGAATCGTGTAAATTCGATGAGAAAACATTTTTGAGGGGGAGAGGGGGTATGCGTGCGATGTTTGTAGACGGGTCCTTCGCCGTCATCCAACATGTATCCCAGACATTAGGTTTGTTTGAGCTCATGCAGCGCAGGCTGCAAAAACCGACAGGCAGGCAGGTGACATCAAAGTATCACGAGAGTGAATCGAGAAGTCATAAGGAAGACTGCTTTTGAACGGCTCTTGCGCTACTGTGATGTCATCCGCATTTTCCGTTTTTTTTCCGTTCTTTGTCATACACGCTTGTTGAAGATGCGTAGAGCGACTGCCTTCGAGACATAAAGTAAACAGAAAACGCTGTAAGGCTATAACTGTAGAATTCTAATGCATCAATCAATTAAAACAACAATATATACACAGACTGACATTGCAAAGTGACCTAAAAGATTTTTTGTTGGAATGGATTGGAAGGAATGATAGATATACTCCTCGCTTGTAAGTCACATTGGTCTACTAGTCTAACGGCTGTAAGTACTTAAACTGCAAAATATTGCATGAAATGCTGTAATAAGAACATACTGTTACTAATACTGTTAAGGAGAAAGTTTACCGTTTACAGTAACATTTAAGCAATTTTAGACTATTTGAGCGACAAAGACGCTAAAGTGAACGGTTTTCGGTGAGCACACGCGCACAAACTCCAAAGCCCACGCACTGAAACGTGTTTCAAAAATCACGCTAACACATAATTTCTTTGGGCTTGACAGGAGATATACAAACTATATTGTAATACCACAGTATCTGCAAGTAATCTCATAAAAACAGTTGTTTATTAAAAGTGAGCAGTTGATCATATGTGTCAGTGTATAGATCGCTTCTCCGTTGTTAAAGGGACAGTTCGTCTTATGAGAAATGCTTATGTTTGAGTCATTATGTTAATCAAACTACAGAAGACAAAAGGAAAATCACTTTTATAGCTTTAAAAAGTTCAATTATATTAATTTATATAATAAAAAACAGTGTTATATTAATTTGATACTGTTTCTCTACCTAATCAATACTGCAACTTTGTTCTTTTAGATTTTATATGCTTGTAATTTCTTTATTTGTTCTTATTTTATTTTCCCGCATCACTTTTTTGCTTATCTGAAAATTATTCAACCCATGACTTAAAAACTATAATGTAATTCATTTAACCAGTACTCTATTGTAAAATTAAGTCATTTTAAATTAGATGTAGCCCTTCAGGTCCACCCAATTCCAAGGCCAACTTAAAATTGTATTGCCTTGCGACTGATGGTCAGATTATGGCAAAATAAAATGATTGCAGATGTAAAATAGTAAGGGAATGCTACTTGTTACAGCTTTCCACATTTATCAACCCATTTAATTAAACATGGTTTCGGTTACTAGTCAAATGTTTACATAGGCCACATCGCCCCTCGAGCACCCTTCTCACCTTTTTCACCCCTGCCCCGTTTTCATGCCTGTTTAAACGCCAAGCATCCGTTCATTATGTGCGCTGTAGATTCCATTATCTTATCAATATGTAGTAAGCAAAATGGTTAGTGATGTTTAGGAAACCACAGGGAAAGATTGTATTTGGTCTGAAGAGTTTGTAACCGAGCTTTAATAGCAAATCTTAGGATACCTTCGTTAACGGGCGAATTAGAGTGTGAGACTGTATGATCCGCGCACTGCAGGCATGCAAGTTTACCTTGAAGGTGCAGGTTTACCCAATAATTGCGCTGTTGTGCTTGAAAGTATTGAAGTATTGATACCTGCACATCTGACCATTCAGCTTCTTACTTGTTCCAGAGTGATGTACAGTCGCCTCAGCATTCACGTTTGGATCCATAATCTGCCCTTCGCTGATATTCACCTGCTCTCCGCCAGTATTTACCCAGTTTAACTATATATCTTTATTGCTGCATTAATCATTTAGATGGGGCCAATTCGAGTGAACTCCAAATCCTGTCGCCCCCTGGTATCCAGCTTTCCACAAGGTTTCTTTCGGTAACCGAGGAAACCTGGTTCTCCATCCGCAGCATAGCGGACCTTACGATTACTTAGAGTCAACTGCAATGAGCGCTGGGCAACTTCACGAACTGTGAGGTTATCATTATTCAACATATGCAGTAAATGTTGTACTCTGGTAGCTGTATATATCCATTCAATATTAGGAATCCCCAGTCCCACTTCTGATTTGTTCATAAAGAGAATACTTTAAAATTCTTGTTGTATGTGTATTGAGACTTAACCACTTTCTTACCAGCTGCACGGTCGTATCGTTTAGCTCCTTCAGAACTTTGTTAGCAATGTAGACATTAGCAAACAGATGCTGGATCTTTGATAGAGCTATATCCCGGATAGCCTGAACTTTCATGCTGGTCAGTAGGGGGCACTGGTCTATTAAATTTAGTCTGCTGGAGTATTCCTTACAAATATCGCTCACTTGCTCTTGCCATTCTCCTGCCACATTGAACATGTGTCCTAAATAGTATGATTAAGGTCTTGAGTAAACTCTAATTGTACTTCTAGCGATTGTAAATGATGGAGACTGATTATACTTGGCCCTATAACATCTATTGCCACCGCTGCGTCGTTCATAGAACACCGCACATTTGTTGCTCTTAACTTCAAGTCCAGACCATTGCAGGAAGCGATCAGTGTATGACAGCATGTTGGTAATGACGTTCTCCTCACTTGATACTATGAAGACGTCATCGGCAAAAGCCTGAACTGGATTTGGAGATGTAATGTCAGGCGGGGCAAGAAGACATAACCATTTCAACCAGTGGTTTAAGGCCAGTATGAAGTTCACGGCACTCCAAGGACACCCTGTCTTCATCCCAACTTCAAGTTGAATTGGTTTCGTTAATTTATGTCCGCAAATCACTTGTAAAAATGAATTATCATATACATTTTTGATTATATGTATATACTGTTCAGGCAATTTTATTTCAATTTTACACACACACACACACACACGCACACACACACATTCTGGTTTCCATGTTTTGTGGGGACATTCCATAGACGTAATGCATTTTATACCATACAAACTGTATATTCTATTCCCCTTACCTACCCCATTTCCTAACCCCAACCATCACAGAAACCCTTCTCCTACTTCACATTTTCAAGAAACATCATTCTGTTTGATTTATAAGCTTGTTTCCTCATGGGGACATCAAAATGTCCCCACAAGGTCACAAAAACACTGGTATTCCTATCTTTGTGGGGACAATTGGTCCCCACAACGTGATAATTACCAGGTACACACACACACACACACACACACACACACACACACACACACACACACACACACTCATTTCATTTTTTTATGACACAATGCATTATTTAACTTTTGTATCTATCTTGCACATGTTATTAATATACCTTTCTAATGTCTTGCATTTTTAATACTTATTTTTGTAATACTCATTTTTATTTTAAAGGGATAGTTGACCCAAAAATGAAAATTCTGTCATCATTTACTCATCCTCATGCTGTTCTAAACCTGTATGAATTTTTTTTTTCTGATGAACACAAAAGAAGATATTTTAAGGAATGATGGTAAACGCACATCATAAAGTGTCCATTGACTTCAATAATAGGAAAAAATATTTTGTAAGTATTGTAATAAATGATGATGAAGATTTTTTTTAATGATGGTAAACACACAGTTGATGTACTTCATCATATTTTTTTATTACTACTATTGGAAGTCAATGGACACTATATGCTATGCCACCTAACATGTTTTAATTCTATAAATAAACAAAAATGCAAAATACAAAAATATACTGTAATTAGTGGTGGAGCGCCCACCTTGACTGCTGCCTCCTAGCTTGACCTCTTTAAAGTTCAATACTCTCCTAGTGGAAGCAGTAGGAGGGCTTTGGAGGAGGTCACAATTGCCTATTGGAGGGATTGGATCACTGAAGCTTAAGGTGAGTTCATAATAAATTCATATAACTGGAAACCGGACTCGGAGAGAAAGATTGAAGCGACACAAAAAACTCAATGGAAAAGCAAACCACACCAAAGTGAGGTGAGCTGACCCGACCCAAACTAAACTAAACCGTGGGGTACTATGCAATGGAAAAGCGCCATTAGAGAGTTCATCAACAGCTACAATGCCTGAAGTGTTTGGATTTTCATTAAGAACACTTCTAAGAAAAATTACATCATTCAGGTTTGAAAACCAACCAATTTTAACAGTCTTGTTTATGTGTATTGCACTTTGTCCAGAAACTTTGCGCAGTTCTTCAGCTGTTATATTTAGGATGCGATCATGGCGTGCGATGTAAAGTCCTTTAACAGGCATGAAAATCCCTCACCTTTGATGAGTGATGACAGCAAGCAAGGCATACAATGCAGTTTTGGATGTGTTTGTAGATGCTACAAGCTTTAACGTTTATAAATTGACTTGGAATTTGTCATAATAATAATATATGTTTAATTATCTATATGGTAAGGAAATCTCTATTTATAAATGAAGAGTTTAGGAGCAAACCCCTCCTTTTTTTAGCAAAAACCTCCTACTCATAAAAATTTACTTTTTTAACATGACATAGTAAACAGTTGCAAAATCATTAATCATTGCATAACATAAAACATTGCAAGTAATTAGTCATAATGTAAAAATTTAGAAAATAATCCACACATTAGAGGGCTCTGTGGTTCCTATGACTGCCATATACAACCCATATTCAGGTCCAATTACTCACAAGGAACCAAGTTTGTATGTGATCAACCGGATGAATGCCGTCCTTCATCTAATTAATGTTTCATGCACTTAAGAGGACAAATGGACAAAGTCGATATAGCATTTAGCAGATTCTGCCAAAAAAGCAGCATTTCATAAAGGTATAGTTCAAAATTGCATTCAAAAATACAAATACAATCATTTACTCGCTCTCATGTTGTTACAAACCTGTATAAATGTCTTTGTTCTGATGAACAGGAAGGAAGACACTTTGAGAAAAGTTTGTAACCAGACTGTTAGTGAGCCCCATTCACTTTTATAGTAGGAAAAAAGAATACTATGGAAGTGAATGGGGCTCACGAACGTTTGGTTACGGACATTCTTCAAAATATATTCCTTTGTGTTTATCAAAACAAAAAAAATTAAATGTTATTGGTATTTAAATACATTTAAAATAAAGCAATAAACCCCACCAGTGCATTTTATAACAGCTAAGGGGCGTTGTTAGGCACGACGCGAGGCAGAGTGCTTAAAACCCCCTTAGCTGTTATAAAATGCACTGTAACCAAGGCCGCCTTAAAGGGATACTTCACCGATTTAGCATTCAGCTTTGTATCTGTAGAAACCCGGCAGTATTACTGAATGACCATGTTTCCCTCCATCATTTCCCACTGAGGGGAGAGATAACTATTCTGGCTATGAGTCTGGACGGAGGACGGAGAGGACGCTGGCGTTGTTTGTTCGCCGCTTCTCCACTCTGCTTGTGAATTTTAAATTGAATTTAATTTGAGCTTACATAGTAAGCGATTGCACGTTTAAGTTCGCTTTGTAGACTTGACTTTGGTAACTAGACACTTACCTGATACAGACGATAGCATCCATAGCATTTTCTCATTGGTCAGTATGTCGTTCAGCTACTCCAGCTCGCAACTCTGGCGACTTAAACCTGCAACCACTCCTGGACTAAACATCCCCATCATTACAGAACTTGGACTTGTTCGCCGTCCTCGTTACAGTCATAGAGGCTCCGGTCGAAAACTAATCTTCCACAACCAGCCGAACTGCGCTGCTACCAATATCCCGTCTCTATGGTCTTTCGGCGCACGACTAACGCGTCATCAGAGTGCCGCTGCTATGGCTGCTATAAACGCTGGAAATATCGCGAGATCTCTGCATTCCAGTTTGGGATCCACGCACTCCCGGCTGCATAAAATTCACGGACTGGACTCAAGTCAGCGCGGAGTGGATTTTAATGTTTTGCGATCTATACAGAGATTTACCCCACAGTCACTGGTCAAATTTGAACTTTTTAATACACAATCTATTAACAATAAATCTATACTGATTGAAGAACATATCAGGGAAAAAGGACTTGACTTCATGTGCCTGACAGAAACCTGGCACCAACCAGAGGTTTACTCTGCTTTAAATGAAGCCTGTCCTCCCGGCTACAGTTACCTAGAGGCAGCTCGCAGCACTGGCCGTGGTGGTGGCTTGGCTGTCATTCACCGACAGGACCTGGAGTTGTCCCCTATCTCGCTGCCTCCTACATCTTCTTGCGAATGTCTTGCTTTTAAATGTAAGCCCCCCTTTCCCATGACTGTTCTCCTTATATATCGACCTCCAAAACCAAATTCTGCTTTCATACCAGAAATGTCTGATCTTCTCACAACACTTTGCACTACGTCTGCAAATACCATAATCCTGGGAGATATAAACATTCATGTCGACACCCCCTCATGTCATCTAGCTGCTGATTTTCTTCAGCTACTAGACTCCATCAATCTACAACAACATGTTGATGTCCCCACACACTGCAGGGGACACACACTTGATCTGGTTATCTCAAACTCCGCCCCCATTAGCAATATACAGGTTTACGATCTTGGTGTTTCAGATCACAAGGTAGTGTCAATGGAGCTGCCTTTCCCTCCCACCCATACCAAACCAAAGCGGCAGATCCATTTCAGAAAATTGAGAAACATTAATGCAGATGCCCTGACTCTAGACTTTCAACGTCTCTCTTCTGGCTCTACTGACCTTCTCACCATTACTGACTTGGTGGACTTCTACAATCAGTCCCTGAGCAATCTCCTGGACCTCCACGCCCCTTTAACATCCAGGTCAGTCTCGTTCTCACGCACCGCACCCTGGTTCACGGGCGAGCTGCGAAAAATGAAGGCGGCTGGGCGTGTACTTGAGCGGCGGCTCAAGGCCTCTGGATTGACTGTCCACAAACAGGCATACAGGGAACATAGGAGGGCATATGCAGAAGCTCTGAGGGACGCACGTTCCAAGTTCTATTCCAACATCATCAACAATAGCCCCGGTGATTCCAAACAACTATTCTCAACTATAAATAACCTTCTCAACCCCCCCTCACCCTCCCTCTCTGAGACTACCGCAGAGAGGTGTAATATGCATATCACATTCTTCAAGCAAAAAGTTAACACCATCCGCTCTCACCTTTCCTCCACTGTGGTACTGCCCCTCCCAACAGCTGACCCACTAGAGATTGCCCAGTCGTTCTGTACCTTCTCTGATGTCACACAGGAGGAAGTAGAGGAGATTATCAAAAAAATTAAGCCATCCACATGTGCCCTGGACCCTTTCCCTTCTACCCTGCTGAAGGCAAACATCTTTGCTATCTCTCCGTTTATCACCAAAATCATAAATCACTCACTACAGGCCGGCCATATCCCATCTGCATTAAAAACAGCTGTCATCAGACCTCTATTGAAAAAACCCACACTGGATCCAGAAATTCTCTCCAATTACAGACCAATATCCAATCTTCCATTCCTATCAAAGGTTCTGGAAAAAATTGTTGCAGCACAAATTCATGATCACCTCAAATACAATAATCTGTATGAAAAATTTCAGTCTGGTTTCCGTTCTGGCCATAGCACAGAAACAGCTCTGGTCAGAGTCACCAATGACCTCATGATGGCAGCAGATACTGGTTCCCCATCACTACTCATCCTCCTGGACCTCACAGCTGCTTTTGACACAGTAGATCACAAAATCCTTCTTCACCACCTGCAACACACCATTGGACTCTCAGAAAAAGTTCACAACTGGTTCACTTCTTACCTGACCGACAGAACGGAGCATGTCGCCATGGGCAAAGCCAAATCTGACACCCACAGTGTTACCTGCGGTGTTCCTCAGGGCTCTGTGCTTGGCCCCACCCTTTTTTCAATCTACATGCTCCCCCTCGGCGATATCATTAGCAGACATGGCATAACATTTCACTCTTATGCGGATGATACACAGCTCTACATTAAGATTGCCCCCACCTTTTCTGCTCCCCTGCCAACAACAACACTGACCACCTGCCTGGAGGAGATAGAGGCGTGGATGAAGCTCAATTTCCTTCAGCTGAATGGCTCCAAAACAGAAGCCATCCTGGTTGGCACATCACATCAGCTTCGCTCATCCACCATCACCAATATCACTTTTTCTGGACAAACCATCTCCCTCTCCACATCTGTTACCAATTTGGGTGTTAAATTGGACCCACAGCTTACCTTTGACAACCATATCAAACACCTCTGTAAGACATCTTTCTACCACCTAAGGAACATCGCAAAACTTCGTCCAACCCTCACACTAGCAGATACAGAGAAGCTCGTCCATGCCTTTGTTTCATCCAGGCTGGACTACTGCAATGCACTCCTCATCGGGATCCCAGGCAAGAGCACTCAGAGGCTTCAATATATACAGAATAGTGCTGCCAGGATCCTGATGAGGGTGCGTAAGCATGACCACATCACTCCTATTCTGAAATCTCTTCACTGGCTCCCTATCCCACTCAGAATTGAATATAAGGTCTCCCTTCTCACCCACCAGTGTATATATGGACATGCCCCCCTTTATTTAAAAGAACTTCTCACCCTACGTACCTCCTCACGTACTCGGTCAGCAACTTCAACCACTCTTCAAATCCCCAGAACTAAGCTCTGCAGCATGGGTGACAGGGCCTTCTCATCGGCTGCACCCAGGTTGTGGAACGCTCTCCCTGACCACCTGAGAGCTCCACAGACTATAGATGTTTTTAAAAAAAACTTAAAAACATTTCTTTTTAAAAAAGCCTTCCTTTAAACTGCTTTTTATATATTTTAAACTTTTTTGCTTCTTGTTCCTTTGGTCTGTTTTAGATTGTTTTTTAGATTGTCTGTTGACTGTTTTTTTTTTTTAGACTGATATTCTGTAGCACTTTGAGATTGTTCAATGTAAAGTGCAATACAAATAAAATTTATTATTATTATTATTATTATATCTGCATTTTGGTTCTGCAAAAAAGTCCTCCGATGATGCAAAAATCGTCATATTACATCATCGGAGGACTTTTTTGCAGAACCAAAATGCAGATATCTCTCCTCTCAGGGGGAAATGAGGGAGGGAAACATGGTCATTCAGTAATACTGCCGGGTTTCTACAGATACAAAGCTGAATGCTAAATCGGTGAAGTATCCCTTTAATGCACGGGCTTACCTGGGCTGAAGCCCAGGGCCCTCTCAAGTTCAGGGGCCTCCCAAGTTCACGTTCATATTGTTTTGTAACTCGTCATGTTATCTATCAATCACTCTAACTGCACGTTACATGGCTGCTGATTCGTCTGTGGTAACTTACCGTGGAATAAAATATCAGACGTAACAGATTTTTCTATTCCGCGTAATGTGCGCGTTTTCAACTTGGCATTCCTACATGTTAGACTGAGTGTGACAGAGAAACGGGAAATAATCCACCAACAAATGAAAGAGTAATTTCTGAAATTTCATAATAAGCACTGAGGTGCAGGTCTCTCTCTCTGCGCGCACGCGCGCTCGCTCTCCCTGTGCTCGTGCCTTCTCTGGCATGCAGAAGTCTCTCCAACTGTGCGCAGGATACTGTGCCGCCAAATAAAGAAACGAGCACCCGAACATATTAATGCTGTTCATTGTTATAAAGTTTAAGTTTACTCGCGTTTATATCAGTGACGCGTGCGCAACTGTTGCGATGTAGTTTGACGTGATGTTAGCTCACAGTACACATCTGTTGGTTTAGAAAGACGACGCAACGGTAAATGTGCAAGTCAAAGCGCGACAAGGCCATCTCTAATGATCATCCCCTGATCGCATCATTCATATTTATAATGTCCTTATCTAAAGATCTTATATACATGTATGTTCCCTGTCTGTTTTGTGCATATTCATACGTGTTCGTTTTACATGCTTATGTATGCATAAATACTAAATACAATGCATAGGCTACTATATCTTCAATAGCCTACAAAATAAATAATTGATTAAAAAACAAGATAAGACTTATCTTTTGTTTACATTAATGCATTTTCACTTTAAAACTAACTTTAACTTCTTATATTTTTAAAACTGTTCTGAGCATTTAGTTAGTGAGTGGCAATTTTCTGCAAATTTGTATATTCCAAAAACTATATAGACATAAAGCTTATAAACATATATACTCTCACACAAGTTGCTGTGTGTGGTTGTTAAATAAAGTGTCTTGTGTTTATGCTGAAGTGGGCTCAGTGATATGTTAATAATGATATCATGGTGTTTTCTGGGTCATAGAGGGAAAACTCACTGTTGTATGTATTGAAAGAAACTAATGCATTTTGTCATGTAGATTACCTAGATACACTTTTTTTTAATGAGACTATAAATTGAGGGTTTGGGGGGCCTCCAAAACCTCTCAGCCCCAGGGCCTCACATTAGGTTAAGGCGGCCCTGACTGTAACCCCACTGCTTCGAGGGGGTTTATTGCGTTTATAAAACGGTTACTTCATATGCATAACGTTAGAGGGATTTTATACAATAAAACACAAATAAGTTGTAATTATATTAGTACAAATATTACTCTTCCGCCAAACAAAGTAGTTCCTCAGAATCAAGTGTGACTGAAACAGAGCGCAGTTCCCAACCAACAGAGATGCAGCAAAGACACAATGAAAATATGATTTAAGACTGTGGTGTTTATTTTATAAATCACCATTCATCTAATTTATACATTAACATTGATATTGTGCAACTGTTGAAGTGATGATCAAATATGCTTGGAAGCATGCTGAACTCTTTCCCCGTCAGCGTTTCTTTTTTTTAAAGTTAACACCCATTTTTAGTTTAATGCCTTGCAGAAAAATTATCTTCTTTAAATAAACATAAAATATCAAATGAAAGAACAGACCATCCGCTTTCAAAAAAAAAAAAAACTTTCATCCTACCTTTATTTGTTCTCTTATCCCTCTTAATTTTTTTTAGCTAAAAGCGGAGATAATTCCATTTTTTGTGAAGAACTTTAGTAAGAGATCAGATTCAAACCCATCAAAACTTACACACTGTGTTTTCAGTGTTGAGTGAATGCATCAGTGTTTAAGTTGGGTAAGATCGCCACCCAGTGGATAATAGCGGACGTATGAACTTGAGTTATAAACTCCTCAGACAATGTTTTCTCTTTATCGACGAGATGACTCAACAATATTTATTGACAGTTATCTGGATATCGCCATTAATTGTGCAATTGTAGACAAATAAAAAATATGATTAAAGACACTGTTGTTTATTTTTATAAACCAGTACGCAGCAACAGTGGAGCAGTGATACTTATGTAATGTGGTCTGAACCGTGAGGTTACCGGTGTATTTTATCATGGCTTAGAACGCGTTTCAACCAATCAGAATGAAGAACCAGAACTGCCCGTTTTATAATGTGTAATTTTGTATTTTTAAACTACTCAAAATACTTTGAGCCAGTCAACCAGTCAGGGTGCTGTTTTTATGCATCAACTAGTTAAGACCAGACACGCCCCTTCCCACCACCCCAACATTCATGCAAGTGAGCCCGCGTGAGCCGCAGCTGTACAACCCAGCCTTAAAGCAACACTATGTAGTTTCCATGTAAAAATTACTTGCAGCTCCCCCATGTGGTTGAAAAGCGCAACAGTGACTGGTATCAGACACTCTTCTGCAGGCAGGGGGAGGGGCGGAGCTGTGTTTTCTACCCTCCACCGCCACTTTCAGAATGTGTTTGTAGTAGCTAGGAGGCTGCTCATGTTGCAGCAACAGTACAATTTGTCCAATTAAAAGTTGTTCCATCACTGAAATAATTTTAGAGACATTATTTAAAGGTAAACAAAACTACATAGTGTTGCTTTAAATCAGCAACTTTTCTGGAATAAAGTGAGGATGTGCTACTTGTTAATTAAAATAGCTTGTCAAATGTGTTTAAAGCATTAACCTTACTGCATATTAGGGATGGGTGATATCATATGACAATACATATGGTAGATTGGTAGGCTGTTACGGTCAAATGAAGATTCCAAAAGGCAGAGATCACAGGGAAATAGTCTTTAATGAGAACAAATAACAAAGGCAGTCTGTAGTTTAGCACACAGCACTGCGTTTAAAGCAAAAGAGACTTGACTCCCGATCTGGGAAAAACCAAACAGAAACTCCCTGGAGCTGGCCTGGAGCGCAGGGGAAGCAAACTCAGGCACGAAGGGTTCTCCTCAGCATCACATGCAACAGAACACGAACTGTACAATGAGGTAATACTGGACAGGACAGGACAAGACAAGACAAGATCGGGTGAGTACTTCTTAGACATGACACGACACGACACGACACGATATAGCTGTAGAGTACACAGGAGACATATGCAATGCAATAATCTGACAAAGAGACTGCCAGAACAGCCACCAGATAAACGCTAAGGGCAGAGTGGAAACAGGTGTCAAAGCAAATCAGCGCTAGCGCAGATAATTGAATAATTTAAATGTTGGAGTGGGGCAAAAAGCAAGGGCGATTGAGTTATTGGGTGTGATGTGATGTGTGTTATTATAACTGTCTTGAAAGGAAATTCAAATTCACACTTGTACGTTGGCAGGCAGTTTTTTGCCTGGCTCGAGAAGGAGTGTGGAATGTTCTTACCTCAACTTAGACAAATTAAAAACACATCGCATATGGCGTCCATGTGCGTGCCCTGCTGAAAAAACCAGCAATAAACCAGCATGGACCAGCATGGGAATTATGCTGGTTTAGCCGGTTGTCACCAGCATACCAGCACCAAAACACAACATATGCTGGTATGACCAGCATGGGATGCTGGTGCTAATGCTGGTTTAGCTGGTGCTAATCCTGGTTTGGTGCTGGTTTAGCTGGTGCTGATGCTGGTTTAGCTGGTGTTCACTAGCAAACCAGCACCAAAACACAACATATGATGGCCTTGCTGGTATGCTGTTTTTTTCAGCAGGGTGAGCTCGCATCTCCACGTAAACAATGTAGCGCTCATAAAAAATGGTGTCGCGTGTAAAACGCAATGTATGGAATTGCGTTGCATGTAAACAGTATATGGAATCATATTACAGCACACACTAAAAGATTCTGCAGTGTAGCCTTACTGAAAGTTGCCATGAAGGATACGAAAGTGAATACAGTGTTTAACACTGTATGGCATGTAACAGTTATCCGCCATTACATGAGTCACGTGTCCTCGTTTGTAAACAATATATGGAATCATATTATAGCACACACTTAAAAGATCCTGCAGTGCAACCTTACTGAAAGTTGACATGAAGTATACGAAAGTGAATTACTTGTCAAGATTAGTAGCGGATGAACCCAAGTGCAGACAGCAGATGATTAACACATACTTTATTATAACAAACAGGGAAAACAAAAACCCACGAGGGGGCAAAACACAGGGGCGGATCTAGAAAATTATTTATGGGGTGGCAAGGGGGTGTCATGAGAACTACGAGGGGTGGCAATGAAGTAAGCTTCCTTGCATGGTTGTTGTGGATACAAAAAATTATATACTGTATACAGATGTGGCCTTTAAAAATGCGCGTCTCTGAAAGCAGAATGCCGCGAGCACTTCCGAAATTCTGCGAGATCCTGCAGAAGGGGGATTCGGTGGGGGACGCAGGAAATAAAAAACCTGTAGAGGGCAGTCGTGTTTCAAGTAGGGCATACTGACGACAATGTGTGCTCGACTTTATGCTTTAAGCATATTATATGATATTGAAGTAACATGACAGGGATTCTCGGTGCTTTGGCAGTACTTTGTCACATGAAAGCTTTTTGACACGAAGTTTTCTTTTGCCAGTTACATAAACAGTCAAATATTCTTCATAAAAATCTGACTTAAACGCGGATCATTCGTCTTTTTTTGTGTACACTTACAGTAGAAGAGACGTGATGATAACGGAGTCTTATAACAAATTAATTCGCGAAGACCTTTGAAGAAACCGAGAGCATTTGCGCAATATCATTAACTAGTTTATCTAATTGTACATTTAGTTCATTTTTGCATCTGAACGTTTTTAATAGCCTGAACATGGTTGTAATGCGCTTTTCTGCATTACTGTACTTTTTATATTATCATGTTTTCCTTTACATGGTATGAAACTCGATATAAAGTGTGCAATGATGTTGAATACATTTGTATAATGTGTTATATTTTGTAGTAAGTAAATAAAATCATGTTGTAAGTGCAAATATTCAATTCGAGGAGTTTCTGAGGTGTTTGTCATCGGCAAAAGGCGCAGTTTCTCTGTTGCTGATTAAAACCCGTTGGCTATATGGGATTTTTTAAAATTAACATTTGTAAAACGTACATTTTTTTAAGTTGATGTTAAATACAAATAATATTAATTTGAAGAAAGCAATTATTACAGGTTTAAAAACTTAAATATATAATTCTGACATTATCAAATATATTGATTAAAATAATCTGTAAATTAAATACTTATATTATTAAGGCGTATACATCAAATAAAATATGTACATTTTAAACAAAATATTTATTTCTAGTCATTTATTTGGGTTTGTCTAACTAAAAAAAAAACACATAACTGACATTAAGTTAATTTAATCATTTATTTTAGATAGCCTACATTTACAAAGCCACTGAATCATTTTTACAGTGTATACATTATGATCTTACGGTATTATTAAATGCATATAAATAAAAATATGTAAAACTAAATAAAGGAGATGTCATACACGGACTCCATGAAAGCATACGTTTCTTGTTCGGTCCACGTGGGGTTAAACGGTCACAAAGCCTATTCTCCATAAAAATCCGACTTAAATGCGCATCATTTGATTCATTTTTTCTGTGCAATTAGAAGAGACGTGATGTATAACTGAGTCTTATAACAAACCTCTATTCGCGTAGACCTTGAAGAGACCGAGAGCATTTGCGCAATATCATTAACTAGTTTATCTAATCGTACATTTTTTTTGTGATTTGTGAATTCATGTTCTGCTTGCCCCTTTTCCAAATATTCTGTTGTATTCCCATTTTTTGTTAAACCGAGTATAACTCCCAAGCTAAACACCTACAAAACTAACCGTTTTGTCCAGTCTTAACAGTGTATGATATTCAGCTCGTCTTGATTTAATTATTTTATTCCACCGAATGGAAAAAAATCCATAGGCTATCTGAATGAATGGGATTCAGGAATTAAGTACAATAGTCTATACGTGCGTTAGTGAGACCTGTCGGCAGTTCACGTTTGCCAAAACATGAAAAGAAACGCGCTTTCAAAACATATTGCGAGCAAACACAGACGTCTTCATCCGGACGGGATTACATTTCTCAGAAGACCTCTGAGTTCGGCGAAAAACAGTAGGTAAAATGCTCTGAAATTTACAGATTACAGAGGTCGTCAGAGAAAAACACAGACATGGCCGATTCAGACGGGATTAAAAACACAGTGGACCTCTGAGAAGCATGATTTTCTCAAAATGATTTTTGTCGAGGGTGCCCCGCAAGCACGAGTTTGAAGCCTATGAATGAAAACGTTATTATTCGCTTTGCGCCAAACCCTGTTGCTGAAGGAGACGGACCGGAGCTCCGGCAAGGTGTGTTGTGGACCCGAGGAGGCAGAGCTGCGCTCCGGTGCGCTCCGGCCCAATTTAGCCTATTACTTCCACTAACTGAGGTATCCTTCCTCCTTTGCTGTCTGCCTGGTATGATTTTATTGGTCATCTAGGAATAATTTTCACTTTATCATACTTAATGGGGCGCAGCGCAAACCCGTTGGCCCGTGACAACACACTACCGCGAGATCTATTCAAAAGCATACTGTAGGCCTCCTGTCTCGCGGTGCTAAGACGTCACATGCCGCCCGATCGGGCTGCGTGGCGCCGCAAGTCGATAAACGAGCGCTGAGCATTGAGTCAAATAAGACACGCGTCAGAAAATTACCGAGGTCCGGACGGCCATGCCCTTTTTTTGCCTCAAAATGCAGACAAATAATGTTTTTAGTAAGGCATGTTTGTTAAAACTAGTTACATTTCCTATTTAAACTAAGTCCTGGCTTAAGCTTATAAAGACCCCGCAAAAACCCTGCTACAGCTCCTGAGGGGGTGCTCTCACTATTCACATGTAAATAAAATGGTTAGAAACCGGTTTTTCTGGTTCTCATTGCAGGACTGTGCGGGGGGAGGGCATTCCGTTTCCATGTGGAGACATTTAACAAACACATTTGATATACACCAAGTTCCAGATTACAACAAAAACACATCACGTTTGATAGCAGTGCATGTAGGCCCTACTTATTTGAGTATAATGATAGAGTAAGTATTATGTTGGACACTATTTTGGATATCAAATTGTCCTTTTCTCCAGACAAATAAAACACTGATGTGCATGTCTATAGATCTTATCTAAAGAGTCATTGCTATCATTTTCACTTTTGTGTTGGGTTAATTCCCTGACCAGACCTCTGTCATTTTCTTATGCTCGTCTTATAATTTGACTCAACGCTCAGCGCTTGTGTGGCTTCTTGCTGCGCCGCGCAGACCAATCGGCATGTGATGTCTATAAGCAGAGGTGGGACAAAGTCATTGTTATGCAAGTCACAAGTAAGTCTTTGCCCTCGAATCCCGAGTCAAGTCGAGTCAAAGATGAGGCAAGTCCCAAGTCGAGTCAAAAGTCAAAGCCAACAAGTCTCAAGTCGAGTCCAAAGTCCTACCATTTTAGTTTCGAGTCATGTCAAGTCCTCTTACCACAGAAATAAAATGCATGCTGTGGACAGGTGGAGGGAGGCCCCTATACTGCATTGCATTTTCAAAAGATCAAATATGCCATGATGCCACCACGCCTGAAAACTCGCTCCACTGTAGCACTAGAAGCAGGCACTGCCAAGGCTACTTGAAAGAGTGAAGGAAGAGTGCCCAGAACAAAATGGCATTCTGTCCTTCTGCCATGTCAATGTAGTGACTTAGCTGCAGTGGTATAGATCAGTGGTGTAGTCTAGATTTTTGTAGTGAGTATACTGTGATTTTTTCCTCTCATCCTTATGCTCACTCGTCCCAGCGCGACACCTCATAAGCACCACCACACTCACAGATGCATACAGTATGGATCTTCATGTAACTAAGAGCATTCTGAAAGTGTACTCATAAACACATAAACTGAATGTGTTATCAACATGTCAGTTTATTACAAGAAAAAAAAGACTTTAACAGCCAATGGGTTTACAGCTGGGGAAACTGGATTGATTTTTAGACTGGTTTAGTGTTAATCAACATCTAACTCAGGGACAAAAGTTACTTAACTGTTAATTAAAATTAAATTAACTGTTTACAATCTTCAATTCGTGGCAAACACATGCATTGAAGGTGAAAAAAATATCCACTCCTTCAATAGCTATTATCTGACAACTATTGATAACATTACCATGTGTTATTTAATGGTGTAAATGTTTTTAATTAATACACATTTAAGATGACCATGAATTAAATCTTATTTGCATAGTCATTGATATAAAAGCTTATTTTTGCATATAATATAAGCATTGTCTAAAACTGAAAATAGGCTTATACTTAATTATTATTACAAGACCATCTAGCCTAATATTTGCAAGTCTGAACTGAACATCAACGCAGACATGAATTTCCTCACAGAAGTTTAAGATCATATACATCTTGAACGTAGATATATAAATGAACACATAGAAGGGAAGTTTAACACTGTGAAGCACAAGCAAACATGCAGAGCAACTGAAGGCAGCTAAAAACCATCAGGATATAATCACAGGCTTATTTTATTGCATTCATTCTTGAAGATATGTTTTTAACTGTATGATTAGATTCCCTGTGTTGCACTGGACTTCTGCTAAGCTTGAACTTGAAAACGCGATGCATCACGTGCGCGGTACAACGCTTCATCCACCCGTAGCGCGCCTGCACGGAGTTTAAATGTTCATATTTTGGCTTGAACATTTTATTGCATTCAGTCTTAAAGCCTAATAAACAGTACCTGTTGAAGTCATTAAAGTTAAATAAACAAATAAACAAAAGAAGAGAAAGTGTGCAGCAGTGTGCCCAGGATGGTAAAATAATTATTACAATGTATTCCTAATGACCAACACAAGTCTTCTGCATACTGACATGGTTTGAAATCTATAGGTATTTGATTCTTTGGTTTTCTGATGTATTAAAATTCATATATGTAGAGCAGGGAAATAAGAAGCTTTTTTTCCTGGGGTGCATGCCCTGGAAAATACTTATATGGACCTCGGTATTTATAAAATCATGCAATGCGGCGTGTTTGTCTTTACAGTTATGAAATTTATTATTTTAAACACACATTTAACAAAGTATATATTGTAAGTGTAAATATTCATAAACTCAACACTTCGGAGGCGTTTTTCTAAAGAATAATGTTTAAACTTTATTGGTGGTGGTTGAGAATAATTCCTCTTTCCATATGTAACGCATTTTAGCGCAATATAAATGTATCATATTGTTATTCTTAATATATAAGAATACTAATATATTTTTTACAACATTTATAACATATATATATATATATATTTATATATATAAAGATGCTTAGCAAAATAGCTTTGCTTCATATAAGTTTCTGTAATAAATCATTAAATCAATCACAAAACGTGTTGACAGTGGCAAATAAAATGCTTGTTAATTTAAACAAGGCAGAAACGTGTATAAAACAGCTTTAATTAACAATATCTGAATTGGCTCTTTTGCAAACTTCTAATTTTCTCATGTCATAATTTATAATTATTAATTAGATTGAATATAAATAAATTTTGAAAAGTGTTGAATGCGAACGTGTAAGATATCTGGAAGGCGATGCGGCGTGTTTGTCACCCGCCGGCGCAGCCGGAGACACGTCACCCGCCGGCGCAGCCGGAGACACGTCACCCGCCGGCGCAGTCAACTGCGCAACCCGGACCCCGTCACCCCTCTGCATTTCAGCAGAATTTTGGGACTCATTTTCCTCACTATGGACATTTTGTTTCCCGTTATTTCCCCACCACCCCTTCATGATGTATTATTTTTGTTAAATCACCCCAACCCGTTTGTCACCTATGTTTGTCTCCCATTGTTGTTTGTTGTTGTTATTTCTTGGGTGTTGTCTGTTGTTCAGTCTCTTGTTCCTCATGTTTAATGTCTTGTGTGTTGTCTGGAATCCGACTTTGGAGGAGGGGGTACTGTCATGGGCTTGTCAGACCTTTTGTACTAAATTAAGGTCCGAGTACATTTGGCAAGTCCATGACAGTACTATGTTCTGTGTGGGGACATGTGGAGTCATATGGTATGTGTGGCTTCCACGTGTTCCCAGTGTCTTGTGGCTGTCATGGTCTTGCCTGACCTTAGTGTATGATTCAGGTCTGATATTAGAGGGCAAGGCTATGACAGCATTGTGTTCTGTGTGGGAACACGTGTTTCACATTATGTTTTCGTGTCACGTGTTCACAGTGTCTTGTCACTTTTACCCTACTCCCTTATGTACTCGTGTCTTACGTAATTAATTATGTTCACCTGTTCCCCATTGATGTGATGTCTTTATAATGCCCTCTCGGTCTCTGTCGTGTGCGCGTGCGTTGTCGAAATTGTTGAAGACCTGTGTTCATGTATTCCGTGTTTAAGGTCTGTTCCCGTTGTTCCTGTTTAAGTTTGTGTCCCATCACAGTGTTTAGTTTATCTTCTGTTTTACCCCCACGTGGGTGTTTCTGTTCTGTTTTAATAAATATATAGTTTATTTTTGTACACCTTGTCTGCGTTTGGGTTCATCTTTAGTTTTCCTTATTCGGTGTTAAATATACCGTGACAGTACTCTGATTTGCTGATGTGATGCTCAACTTAATCACTTAAAGACACTAAAGAGAAACCACACATTTTTTGCCAGCATGTGATGTGAGGTGCTTCATTAGATCAGAATTACTTCCTACAGACGTGAAGAGACTCTTTCTTCATGGGCATAAGTTGCACGTTCATAAACATTCTTGCCTTTCACCTCAACGATGGAAAAGTAACGTTTGTGCTTTTTATACTTTGTGCTTGCGTCCGCTACCTTTGTTTTGAGATCGTTGTACTTGCAATCGCTCTCTTGTTGCGGGTTTGTGCGACTCGTAAGGGATGGACTGCAGCGCGAGAACCGGGCTGCGTGTGAGTGCCTTGGATGGAGCGATGCATCCTTTCGCGGCAGTTTCCAAAAGTCTCCAACCACGCCAGAAAAGATCGCTAGATTTGTCCTAGTCGCTTTTTTAATAAAGTTGCTAATGGGGTCTAAAAAGTTTGCCAAGTTAGCAAGACTGCCCGGACTTTTTTACACTGTAAAAGACTTTCTGCTCGGACTGAATGTTCGTGCTTGTGTATGAACTCTGCTGCCTCTGGTTGGCTAACGATGGAAATTAAGCCAATCATCATCAGCTATAAGGTTGTCCCACCCCCTCTAAGACACACACACCAATCATCGTCAGATATGTGTCTCCCACCCCTAAACACACACAGAGAAAAACTACATTGCCTTTCTGGTTAAAAGAGCCTACTCGGGTATGTATTAGATATATTAGGATACCAGCGCTGGGGTGGCATATGGGGTGGCAATGCTTTTATTTAGGGTGGCAACTGCCACCCCGTGCCACCCCGTAGATCCTCCCCTGGCAAAACAGGACAAGAACAACAAGACACTAAACTTACAATTAACTTCACAAGATATACATACACTAAACTGCACTAATAACAAGACCAAATTAACACTAGGCATGAACATACTCTTTAATTTAAACCACATGTGTCAAATACAAGGCCCGCAGGCCAAATCAGGCACGTTGCACATTTGCATCCAGCCTGGCAATGATATTCGTTTTTAATTAATCTTGGCCCGCTTCAATTCAGACTGCAGCACTGCACTACAACTCCCAGCAAGCACTGCGGACGCGTTGCGCGCCAAACATGTGATCTCCGCCTCTAGCACGAGACAGCTCTAGTCAAGCGCACTGACAGAATTCCAGCATTACTGAAACGGTTACAGCAGCATCACTGTTCTTTATTTTTTTTTTTACCAAAAACTTGGTCAGTCAGCCAGAAAAGGCTGAAAGTCAGGGCGTCCATGTCAGGGGCAAGTTTGTATCAGCCAAAGTTACTTAATGTTATTTCATTATGGCCCGTTCGAAAAATAAACGAACAGTTGAACTTGACAAGCGGACGTTTCTTTCTGTCAAGTCAGAAGATGAATGGTATGTTTATCATTAATTGTCACAATGTGATGTACGCAGGTATACGCAACTATAAATAGAACTACCAAAAGAAAAGACTGATAAATCTGTAAAGATATTTAAATAACAATGAAATCATGTCGCCATAAAAGCTGTTTTGGATAGAAAATGCAAGGTAGGACATATACCAATATTCAGGGAACACTAAATGTCAACATTAATTTTAATCAAAAGATCTTTTTTATATGTATATAACAACTGATATCCGTCTGTTTCGTGTGTTTTTTACTTATTACTTATTTAGCATGAATTTATTCAAGAAACACTAAATGAGATTAAAACTCTTTTCATATCACGTTCTGTAAAAATAGCGCTGTTTGTGGTACACAAACGGTTAACAGATCTTGTTCTCTGCAATGAGTCCCGCCTCTGTAACTCACATCGCTAATAGGATTTGCTTTCCTTTTCTGAGTCCCTCCCCCCAACCTACGTCGCTTTATGATTGGTTTGTCTTTACTCGCTAAACGTGACGTAAGCTTGATTCGTTTAAAACAAAGCGCCAGTCTGATGCGATGTGGAATGATTATGCATGCAGACTACCGGTAAGTGAGTGAGGAAGAAAGCATTCTTATATTAACAGTTTTATGCACAAAATACGGGACGCATAATGATTCAGGGACAGTGTTCCCATATTAACCTTAGGAGCTGCAAACTGACTTGTAACACTATAGTGCACACTGAGCTGTCTGCATGAAGTTTAACTAAAGAAAGCACAAACAATAAAATAAAGCAATAATAAGAAAGCACCAACAATAAAATAATTACTAACTACAGTAGTTAGTCAATATTATTTTTGGTTTGTGATTTTTTTGTGATGGCTGTTGATTAAGTATAATGTGTTATATTATTTCTGCTGGAGCAGATTGGGAGGAAATCTAATGGTGCAGTATTGTATTTGCCCAGTCAGAATCTTCACTGGCATCACAAAAAAGTACAAAATAAAATACAAGTAAAATATGCCTATTTTATATTAGTTGTTTTTGAAATGTAACATTAATAAATATGTTACCTAAGATTAAGATAATGACGTTATTTACACCCCTACCAATATCAAAATAAAAATTTTGCCCTTGCTTTAGCTAAATGACTGTACACATTAGTGTTCAAAATGTATATTTGTAAAGAAAAGTGAATAGTTTTATTTATTACTGTGTTCATTTTCATTTAAGGAGGGCTTATTCAATTAAGTAAACTCAATTCTTTACTTATGAGCAGTTTGTGGCCTAGTTGTATTTTAGTTTGTATGGGCAATGTCAGCATGATAAAGTTTGGCCCTCGTAAAGGGACATTTTTTCCGATCCGGCCCTCAGCTTAAATGGATTTTGGACACCCCTGATTTAAACTCACATGAAACAGGACCAAAACAAGGAAGAAATAAAAACCATGTATACAGAACAACAAACACAAGAACTTTAAATAAGGAGAACTAACGAGGGGAACAGGTGAAAATCATGACAGGTAAGGGATCGGGTAAAAAATGACGAGACAAGGAAAACACGTGACTAGATAAAAACATCCAAGGCCACATGTTCCCACACAAAACATGGTACTATCAGAACCCTGCCACAAAGACTAGATATAATACAAGACAAGATTCTGACAGGATCCTGACATTACAGTGTTTAAAACTGTACGACATGTAACAGTTATCCGCCATTACATGACTTCACGCATCCTTGTATGTAAACAATGCAAAAGTTTTTCAATCCGAAGTGTGCCGTCTGCTGAGGTTGCTTATGTAGGCTGCACAACTGCACAAGCCATAAGCATATTACATGATAGCAAATATAAATGAGGATAAATAAGTTACTTACTTCAGAAATATATCCTCCTCCAGTGTGTTCTCCATTGTTCTTCTTCTTAGGCAGGGTTGCCAGGTCCAAGAAAAATTTCCAGCCCAATGACAACTTAAAACCCGCCCAAAAAGAATGAAAACTAGCCCAATTTTTACATTTGTCCAATCACAGTTGAAAACTCAAGGATTACAATAAAGGCTCTAAAATAAACTCTTACAATTGCTTTTAATGTACTTTCCATGCAGATGAAAATTTTCTTAATGCACTTAAGGTGCTCTATTTTCACACACTATTCTGTTCTAAACAAACAAAATCTACTTTAGTACTTCTTAAGATTATCTTAAGTACATCTAAGTGTACCCAACCGTGCCATTTTGAGACAGTATGAACTCTGCCCTTTTAACATACTATCTACGTATTTAAAATGTTCTATTTAACTTGAGAAGATCATACAAAGATGGGTTCACGTGGTCTGTAAATATCCTCTCAGTATAGACGTAACCACTTACGTAAGGTCATTTCTTGTTTCTGACATGATATTAAGAGCAAAACGCGCCCCTCCACTCACTTTTCAACTGACTTCCTAACGCTGCAGCTGTCCTTGGGTTGACATGAATTGCTTATGGGATAGAAAAAACAAAAATGTTCATTTTATAAGTCTACAGATAAACATTTTCGTGGCCGCGGCACATTATAAAACTAGCCCAAAAAACCGCAACCCGCGGCTCCGAAATTTTTCCCGCAACTGTATTTTCAAAATAGCCCAATTGTGCGGGAAAACAGCAAACCTGGCAACACTGTTCTTAGGTAACGTTAAAGATAAACGCTTCACTTCCTAACGTGTGTTTATTAAGTTTATTATCCAAACATGCGGAAAGTCTTTAAATCTGATAAAAATTTACACTTTGTTTGTCATTGTTTGAACTGCTCGTCTGCTCATTACCATGTGAACAGCGTGTACCCTGTGGGCGTGACCGCACTGAAGACAATGAAGTCAGTCAGGAAAAACAGTACTCTCTTTACTTCAATGCAGATTATATAAACAGTCAATAATTGTTTTCGATTATAATTAGCTTGTTTAAAAGTAGACATTTCAGGCTTTCTTTGGATATGTGTATCATGTTTGGGTGATAAGTATTCGCAGAGTTTCAATTGATTTTTGCAATGTGCAGTCTTGTGCCTGAACGAGTTCATTGAACGAAAGTTCATGAACTAGTTTATATTTTTGGCGAATATGAACTGAACGTACTGTATTACTGCCTGATGAACGCAAGGTGAACTCGTTCATTCTGGGGCTTGTGAACGGCACGCTCTCTCACTTTAACGTCATTCAATAGGGTGCCAGATTTCTATAGAGTCTTCCAGGCGAAAACCTGTCTAAAACACACTGTAAACAGGCCTTAATGTGTAGCGGAAAAACACCCAATCTGGCAACACTGCCACCAGGCTGCATGCGTCATCAAAAAAACACTGACTGGACGCTGCTATCCAAATCCCTGCCGCGCCACTCACATAGTTTAACATTAAATAGTATCATATTTGTCCTAAATCATTAACGATTAACAAAGGCTGCTTACGCATATTCTGGATCTTGAAATATACTTTGACTAAGCTTATGCTATTTAACGTGCATGTGCGGTGTGCAATTTCTGTGATTTGTCATACAACCCCAAAACAGAAAAAGTTGGGACATAGTAGAAATTGTGAGTAAAAAAGGAATGGAATAATTTACAAATCTCATAAACTTATATTTTATTCACAGTAGAATATAGATAACATATCAAATGTTGAAAGTAAGATATTTTGAAATGTCATGCCAAATATTGGCTCATTTTGGATTTCATGAGAGCTACACATTCCAAAAAAAGTTGGGACAGGTAGCAATAAGAGGCCAGAAAAGTTAAATGTGCATATAAAGGAACAGCTGGAGGAGGACCAATGTTTAGGAATGGGAATGTTGTCCTATTCTTGTCTAATACAGACTTCTAATTGCTCAACTGTCTTAGGTCTTCTTTGTCGCATCTTTCGCTTTATGATGCACCAAATCTTTTCTTTGGGTGAAAGATCTGGACTGCAGGTTGGCCATTTCAGTACTCAGATCCTTCTTCTACACAGTCTTGATGTTGTAATTGATGCAGTATTTGGTCTGGCATTGTCATGTTGGAAAATGCAAGGTCTTCCCTGAAAGAGACGACGTCTGAATGGGATCATATGTATCTAGAACTTGGATAAACCTTTCAGCATTGATGGTGCCTTTCCAGATGTGTAAGCTGCTCATGCCACACGCACTCATGCAACCCCAAACCATCAGAGATGCAGGCTTCTGAAAAGAACGCTAATAACAACTTGGGTTGTCATTGTCCTCTTTAGTCCGGATGAAATGGCGTCCCAGTTTTTAAAAAGAACTTCAAATTTTGATTCGTTGGACCACAGAACAGTTTTCCACTTTACCAAAGTCCATTTTAAATGACTCTTGCCCAGGGAAAACGCCTGTGCTTCTGGATCATATTTAGATATGGCTTCTTTTTTGACCTACAGAGTTTTAGCTGGCAACAGCGAATGTCACGGTGGATTGTGTTCACTGACAATGTTTTCTGGAAGTATTCCTGAGTCCATGTTGTGATTTCCATTACAGTAGCATTCCTGTATGTGATGCAGTGCTGTCTTAGGGCCCGAAGATCACGAGCATCCGGTATGGTTTTCTGGTCTTGACCCTTACGCACAGAGATTGTTCCAGATTCTCTGAATCTTTGAATGGTATTATGCACTGTAGATGATGATAACTTCAATCTCATTGCATTTTTTCTCTGAGAAACTCAGAAAACTATTTTTCGCTGCAGCATTGGGAGAATTGGTGATTCTCTGCCCATCTTGACCTCTGAGAGACACTGCCATTCTGAGAGGCTCTTTTTATACCCAATCATGTTGCCAATTGACCTAATAAGTTGCAAATTGGTCTTTCAACTGTTCCTTATATGTACATTAAAATTTTCTAGCCTCTTATTGCTACCTGTCCCAACTTTTTTTGGAATGTGTAGCTCTCATGAGATCCAAAATGTGCCAATATTTGGCATGACATTTCAAAATATCTTACTTTCAACATTTGATATGTTATCTATATTTTACTGTGAATAAAATATAAGCTTATGAGATTTGTAAATTATTCCATTCCTTTTTTACTCACAATTTCTACTATGTCCCAACTTTTTCTGTTTTGGGGTTGTACACGCAACACCTCGCAGCGCTTCTCGCCCGATGTGCGACCCCCTTGAAGCACCCGGCTAGCCTTTTAAGGTATGTGCAAGCAAATACAAAAATTAAAAGACAGTCAATGCTCGTAAACCCTGGTTGGATAAGGGTTTAAAGTTGGATATACAGATGAAATCTGACGCATTTAGCTTCAGTGTTAAAACTGATAAAATAATTGCTGTCTGTGGTTCTATATGGGTTATAATGGCAATATTTTTTTAAAAATAATATGGGGAAAAAGAACTATAAATTAGTTCATTTTTGGAACTGTGAACTAGTTCAAAATTTGGAAATATGAACTGAACTAGTTCATTTTAAAATGTGTGAACTTTGAACTGAACTAGTTCATGTAGAAAGTGAACTTTCCCAACACTGGCGATGTGTTTTGAGAGACAGCTGGCGGAGACAGAAATGTCTGAATGCGCACCCTGTTTATTTTCTTTATTTGACAAAAACACAAAGATCTGTTGTTATTGTGAGTGTACACAAATTAAAGAAGACCCTTCACAGTTTTAAATGATGTCAAACACGTAAGTGTATGATTATTAATGATGGAGTATTTTAAGTTGATTCTGTCATGATAAGACCCCTCTTACTGGGGCACATGCCCCAGTGTAAATCTTTTGTGCTCCAGTGTAGATCTCAAGTTAAAATTTTAGCAGTTATCTAGTGTATTCATTTACAGAGATAATCACGGGAAAAATCTATCTATATGCAATGTAGTTATGTTTGTTACAGTGTAGTGTGTTTTCTTATGCAGTTATGTTAGTCACGCTTCTAAAAGTGCAGTCGCACTGACGCATGCACGCACAGCCGCATACAAAAGTCCAGGTAGCGCCAAGTGATTGAAATCGCTTATAAAAACACGACGAAACTAAAGTATTTTTCTATATAATAATGATCTTTTTTTTTACTCAATCACTATTGGCTCGTGTAGCCTAGATAGACATGAATGTTTTGTGCAAAGCAGGGAAAGGGAAGCAGAAAGGAGAGATGATGAGATTGAGACAAACTACATCCTCACCCAGTCAGGTCTCAAACATTAGAGGAAAAATCTTAGGAAACCCTCTGTCAAGTCTATTTAAATGCATTGTTACTGAGAAAATCAACACATGTATGTGATATACTGTTCTGTATTTTCAAATATGAAATTAATATTTAGTTCCCTACCGTAGCACACTACATTAACAGTTAGCAGTAACTATGACTGAGATTATTTTAGTAGCAGTCATAAAATTACTTGTTTCTTGAAATATTGTTATTGTAAGAATGTTCTTGTAAAAAGTTATTAATCACTGTAATCATTGTATAATGTAAAATGCTAATTTTGAAAATAAAATATTTCTCTGCTGCCATTATTTCCAAATATTTATGCCACCAAACATGTTAATAATGTTAAGTATAAGAAAATGATACTAAAATATTTTTAAAAAGGATACATGCTTATCTTTCCAAGTACTTTTTGCAGTATAGGAATAGTGGGTTAAGCAAAGAAAATTTTATATAAGTGTTGCACACAGCAGGCTTTCAAAAAAGTCTGAAAAAAATAGGGGGCCTGTGCCCCAGTAAAGCTTTATGTCTAGCAACGCACCTGGCTGTTGATTCCCCAAAATGATCATACATTTGAAATCTTCTTGAACACTCGCAATTTAGAGATGATCTGACCAGATAATTTTTTCTTGCTGTATAAAAGCAAAAAACTTGTCTAATGCTGGGCCTGGGGGGAAAGGTCTTTTGGTCACAAAATGAACAGGACTTTATAGGATCGTCAATATGTCCACTAAATTACACAAACATTCACCCAATTTGATTTGTATTAAAAGTGTGCAGATAAAGCTGACCAAAAATCAACATTGACTCAATGTTTGGCTTTTCAACATTGAGAAAGTAATACATTAGCAACAGTGATTCAATATTATTTAGCATTGAAAATTCAACCTCGAACATAATGATAATTCTGATGGAATTTCTACATTTAATCAATGTCACTTTGCCATCTGGGTAGTGGCCAAACTGACTTACTACAGGTGTAATTATGCCAATACCGTCCTTACTGTAAGTACAGTACACTAATATTTCCAGAAAAAACATTACAGTAACTCCCCAAAGGGGTTTTCTCATGTTCCAAAGGTTGTAGTACATTCCCAGTGGACAGACTGACCTGACTGTAATTTTGCTGATTTACCCTTTACTGTACTTACAGTACACTAATATTTCAAGAAAAAAATTACAGTAACTCACCAAAGGTATTTTTAAGTATTGTAACTGCTTTTAATGTTCCAAAATACAGTCCCAAACTTTAGCCAACTTTTCAAATATTCTTAATGTAAGTTATTGCAGTTTTAAAAGTGCAATTTCTTTCCACTCTTTAACTATTCACACATTGAACAAAACCATGCGTCATCTTTTCCAGGTATCATGTCTGGTGGTAGTCCAAGGCAATGAACATGGTACCATCTGGATCGCTGTATCTGTATCTTCAGAAATAAACCGAAATATAACATTAAAAAATGAACATGTGCATTGTTGTATTGCAAGTCCATGTTCATACACTTCTTTTTACTTAAATATACACACCCAATTAATGTTGATTTCAGACTAGGCCTGGCAAACTCGATTCCTATTAAGGATCCGGGTTATTGTGAGTCACTCACTAAAGTGATCCGGGTTGTGTGATTCACTTGAGTCATTTGAGTCAGTATTGCTAAATTGCCAAGGAAACTCCGTTCAGACCCACTTGTAACCGGCTGATCCACGCGACTCGAGATTCTCAGAGCCGGAAACATTGCAGACTCGCAGACCATGGACATGAGACTCGCTCTACAGATCCACTAACCGGCTGATTCGCGTGGATCAGCCGGAGCCGGTTAGTGGATCTATAGAGCGACTGAAGTCTACTCAAAAGCAAATCCATATAACAAAAGCCTTTCACTTCTGAAATAACATGCTTATAGGTTTTAGGTATGGTGTGTATGGTCGACCATTTAAAAAAGAAGCCTAATAACAATAGCATAACAAAATAGAGAAAATATAGAAAAAAAACTGTCCTGCTTATGTAACCCCCAGAGCCGGAGAGACAGTTCGCGCAGATCAGCCGGTTACGGATCAGCTGGTCACGGATCAGTCGGTTACGGATCAGCCGGTTACAAGTTGAGAGACTTTCGAGTCAGAGCAGATTCGCATGTCTCTCGAGTCCGCATTGTTTCCGGCTCTGAGTGAGAATCCCGGGTCAGTTCGCGGCTCGCGCGGATCCACAGGTCTCTCGCATTTGCAATGTTTCCGGCTCTGAGTGAGAATCTCGGGTGAGTTCTCGCGCAGATCAGCCGGTAACGAGTGGATCTGTAGTGCAAGCAAGTCTCATCAATAATGTTGAAAGAGGTTTGTGTGTGTGGTGGCGCTGTTTATGGTTTTACATTGAATTGTAGTAGGACTCAACTGATCCGGGTTAATAACACTAGAGACTCGCGACTAATGAGTTAATTTAAAGATCTGGGTTAAAGATCCGAGTGAGTCACGACTCAAACAGGTCTGTTTCAGACTTAGATGTTTTGGATCTTAGCAAGTCTTCACATTCACAGTACGAACAGCACTCCTCTATGGATTCTACAGCAGAAGTTGAAGGTATCAGGGATTACTGGAAATTTGTCAATCACCTCTTTTGCCATATGAAATGAACACAAATGTTTTAATGCAAAATGTACACATTTTGTTAAGGTTTAATATAAAACTGTTGGGGGAAAGTTTTATACTGTCTGCAGGAAAAAAAAATTTACATGTCAGAATGACTATGTTGTCTGTCCAAATAGTAAATCATTTGTATTCAGATCATAAAAGCAGGTACAAAACATAATAAAACAAAGATCACCTGCATAACAGACACCCCACAACTTGTTGCGTCTTCCTGCACTGTGTGGACAATGGTGCTGGCTTTCCATCTCATGTTTAACCTGTCCCTTTTGCCATGTTTTTAGAATCGTATCTTAAAATATTGTCTAAAAGGAATATGTTAGGTTTTCAGGAAAAAGCACATAAATATGATAAAATATGATACTTTTGTTTAATTTGTTTTACCGAAAGCGTGTGGCTGCTTGTTTTAAGTCCTTGCTGTCATTTGAGACGCAAAATTAGGGTCCACACATGGCATGATGGAACTATAAATTTATTTCCCAGGTATGTTCCATGACAGAGAAGGTAAAGGGAAAAAATTAAGTTTGTAAAAACATATTTTCCCAGTCAAACATATAATTTTCAATATTGTTTCTGTATTTGATATAGTATTAAAGTTTGTGTCACAGGTCTGAGCCGACCAAAGGTGTCGTGAGTCACGCCCCTTCCTAGTTCACACCTCGAGGAGGTCCCAAGAGCACCCCAATGACCAGACACACAAGAAGAGGTAAGTACCGTTAAAACAAACTTAATTTAAATTAATTAAAATGCAAGTAGGGGCCGGGAAAGGGGAAGCTAAAATCAAATCTCGGTCCAGAGAGTGTGGGCCAAGGATGTCAGGGCTTCGTCACGGGGCTACTCCGGTAAGTATTTCCCAAATTGTAGCTCTCCTCTATCGTGACGTATATCCACTGTTTCCAGCTAATCTTTGTTTCTGTCTTGCAGATAGGCCGTCCGTGGCTTCTTCCCGTCTTCCTGAGGCAAGAGAGAAAATATGGTAAGTATCACGAGGGCTGAGGTGAGTACCTTACACGGCAGTGTCTGGATGGGGGCCACTACAATCTCCAAGGGCAACTGGGCTTTCTTTAAGACACAAGGGTGGTTTAAGGTGGTTCCACGATGGTTGTCGCAGAAAGGTAAGTATTCTTTCGTCGCGGAGGTGCTGATGGGTGTCCCAGGTGCGTGACTCGCTTGCACAAAGACAGATACCTGGAGGTAACTAATTCTTCAACGACTCGGGTCCCAGACAGAGAACTGCGACTCCACTCTAGACACACAAAGGGATATTCACAGGTAAGTGGTTCTTAATTCCAAACATGCAAGGATGTACTCCTAGACGGTGATACGTCACTATGGGCATACAGTTGTGGATCCACAAGTGAGTAACTCTTCGCTTTACGCATACAAGGGGCATACTCAATTGGATGGCTCTCTACTTTTAGCAGGTAAGGACGTACTCTCAAGTAAGTAACTTACAGGGATACCTTCACAAGAGGGGACTCTTAGCTTTGGCTTGTCAGGACCTAAGTGACTTACAGGTATGTATTCACAGGTAAATGGCTCTTAGCGTTGGGGGCATACAGGTACGTGTTCACAGGTAAGTGGCTCTTTGCATTGGGGGCATACAGGTATGTGTTCACAGGTAAATGGCCCTTAGCTTTAGGGCATACAGGTACGTATTCACAGGTAAGTGGCTCTTTGCGTTAGGGGCATACAGGTATGTGTTCACAGGTAAATGACTCTTAGCTTTAGGGCATACAAGTACGTATTCACAGGTACGTGGCTCTTAGCTTTAGGGCATACAGGTACGTGTACACAGGTAAGTGGCTCTTAGCTTTAGGGCAAACAGGTACGTGTTAACAGGTAAATAGCTCTTAGCTTTAGGGCATACAGATACGTATCCACAGGTAAGTGGCTCTTAGCGTTGAGGGCATACAGGTATGTATCTACAGGTAAATGACTCTTCGTCTGACTCGGTAGTGAATATACGGGGCCACAGAAAGTATTCAACTTACGGACCCTTCTTGGGGTGGACGATATGCCTTGGCCTCGTTGGGGCTGGAGAGACTGGAGAGGATATGATACTCGTTGAATTGTGTCCTCTTCAACGGGGCAGACTTCCCACAACGATTTCCGGCCTTGGGCACAACTCTGCAAAGCTACCAGTAGACAGACTCACAGCAATACTTTACAATGTAGATAATTCAGTAACCTCGGGGGAAAAGACAGTACACCACCTCCCAGCTTTAAACAGAGTCAATGGGGGTATAACTCAAACACTGCTGCTCGTTGGACCTACCACGGCCAGGCCGCGGTTCAGGTCAGTTGTGTATATGCCAAGCCTGTATGCTGACGATTACCGGGGTTGAACGCTTCCCTCTCCTCTCTTCCAATCCACAGTACAAGAGATCAAGACAGGGGCGCACTTCCAGAAAGACTCCACAGTAAGTCAAACACACACACAGGGGTCACACAGCAGTCACTTCGTATTACAGATAATCCTTCCCCACACTATTCAGTGTACCTTACATGTTTTATCGTCTCACCACCTCCAGCTGGAAAAGAGGGTCAGGAGTTATGAGCAGGCGTGCATGAAGAGGTGGTCACTGCTGGCGCAGCGTACGTTCTTCCCCACGGGATTTACCTAACAGGGTAAGTGCAGACAACGGGGACACGGCACAGCACTGCAATCCTCAAGTGTACACACTTCAATAAAAGACTCACACAATGCACTTCACTCACTCTAGTGATTTAACGTTGGGGACCGAGGGCTTCGTCCAGGGGAGAATTCAGGACACGAACACAGCAAATGGCCCACAGTTAGCGTTGCAGCCGCAGCAGAATAACTTCCTCCCGTTCTGGTTGGTACTCGGCTCGCCCACCAATCCTTCCTACGGTGGGGCCGCTTACACACAACAATAGTCTGTGTTTTATACTCAAGGCAAGGCATACAGACAGATTGATCTTCCAATGTACTCACGATTCCGTTATTATTAACACACTCTCTTTATCCTTACAGCTACTCACACATATCCAGCAAGACAGGATGGCATTGGTTAGGCTCCGAATCCTCTAGCAGCTTTTCCGGTATGTACCTATCCTTTCCTAAAGACAGTATGATTCAACACAGTGTTCCATTCAATCGGGTTTCGTTCCCAAACCTGTATATTCCGGTGGCCCCTCTCTTTCTTCGCTTTGCGAAGGTCCGAATCCTCTATACGTCCGTCTCTATCTCCTCTCCGATCGCCCCGAACGTTCGGCTTAAACAGCAGTATCCGCTGGAAAACAACAACACTTTCTGTATTTCTAATGCCCTTTTTATAATCCTCTTCCCGCCTTAATCACCCAATCGTCGATCGCCACGTTCAACGACACACCTGTCTCCAATCCTGCCCCGATTTCGGTCTCCCGGAGTTCCCGGAACTAACTGGTGTTTGGGGAATAGCGTCCGGGCGGAACTAATCTTCGCCCACTTTCAGTTCCGCCCCTTCAAACAGTCACTCCGTGACATCTGCATTTAATTTACAATACTAAAACTTTGGAATGAGTCAATGTTCAATTTATAAATAGTTTTGCCTACCACAAACTTCCAGTGATTTTCATGTACATTGACAAATGCCACTGCACCATCATAACTGTTACACTTAATATAAAACTTTCTTTGGCTGCGTCCCAGCTTAGAAGAACCAGTCTGTTCCTCTTTTTTTGCCCCATGATTCCTTTGTGAAACTAAAGTCCTTTAAATTCAAGGTTTTTTTTAGAAGTTTTTGAGAAAACCCATGCTGCATTATGTGTTCTATGTACCTTCCTTGCAGAGAAGTGTACATTTTACGGACAAAGTTGCCTGGTTGCAGTCTACGTGCCTTCATTAGGATGTGTTGCTTAGCGATGGAAAACCATCCTTCTACATGGCAGTTTGTTTCTTGTGTCTTTGCGTTCTCTTGTCTTTGTCCTCCATCTTCCGCTGATGGATAGTCACTGTCGGCTGCATGCCTTTTTAGGTCACCCAGCATGACTCCACTCCACATGGGAAAGATGGCCATATACGTGTTAAAAAGTGTTTGAACGATCCTTGGACTGTAGTACAGGTTTTCTCCTGGAAACTCTTTCTCTTCAGTGACTGGTGTGGTGCCTCATCAAACGCTCTTCGGAACACAGCTGAGAAGCGAGACCTTCCCACAATTGTTCTGGACTTCTCATACTTAGCATCCACAGTGTTTATTTGGACTCGGTTTTCATACATGTCAATATCCAGGATGAAGCACTTTTACAGAATCAGTATTTGTTCTTGTATGAAGGACAATGTAAAGAGCCTGAAATATCTCAATTGCTTCATCTAGAGTCTGGCTATTTTGCAATCTTGCGAACACAAAAATGACAAACTCTGTGTCCCTTGTCTGTCACATGCCTTCAAATGGCCTGTGCCACAGCCTTAGGCACATGGGCTGAACAAAGGTGTATGATAGTGAAGCTTTTGGTGTCCATCACATTGTCCTTACCCTGGCAAACATCAAAACATCTGTCAAGATATGACGGAACACTGTCTTTGTTGAATGCCTGTAGAACAGCTTGAATAAGTGCCCAACTGTAGTCTGTATCCAAATACCTGATTGTCAGTGTAGTGAACTTTGACAGGTTTTGCACACACTGCATAGGCCAGTAAGAAACAGAGGGCACTTTTTTCTGTTCTGGTATTTTAGATACCACACTTCCAGTGGCATCCAAATAGAGGGTTACTGGTGACTTTTTCCTCATATGTGTCACTAGGACTGACATGTGACAGCTGAAAGGATCCACCTGGAAGTTCTGAATGTACCCTGGCAAATGTCGGTAATTAGTGTCACATTCCTTCATAATTTGTTGTGTTAAATGCTATTCTAACTAGACATTGTCATGTAGTGATGCAGTCTTTTTGACTTCACAGTAAATAACTTTTAAGATGTCTCTGTTAACCCTCTGGGGTCTGACCATTTTAGGACACTGGCAGAGGTTCTGACATGCTCTTACATTTGGTCTGTTTTCTGTTGCTTTAAACATATTAATGGCAAGTGTCTCATAACACTGCATTCAGCACAAACTGGGCTACAATATTATATTAGCTACCTGTATGGACATGTTTGTATTTTTGAGAGAAAAATGTTTATGCGTGGCTTTTAAAAAATCAAAAATTTTGAGTCACTGATATAAGTCCTCAAAACCCATACGAAACATGTTTTAACAAGACTTTTCTAAACAGAATCTAGTGGTCTAGAGTTTTTTTCTTTGAAATGATTTGAAAATCATTCTGCCTACTCATTCACATAAAACAATATATTGATTTAGAAATTGTAAGACACTTTTTGTTTAGAGGGGCCGTATGCGAGAAGGATTGATTGACAGCTGAGGAAACAAAAGACCTGCATAATGAGCCTTTAGGCCGGAATGTGAGAGGGAACTACAGTAAGGAATGTGAGGACAAATGTATACATGTTTGTTTGAGGTTTATTAAGAAGTTAACAATATAATCAAAATAGAAATGAAGGTCAGTAGGACATTTTTAGTTTATTTGGATACAAACCCTATTCAAAAATTTAACTTGTATAACCTAAGAAACTGATACACAACAGAGCTGTAAACTTGTGGCTCATGTTACCATATAACTTCATGTCCAAATAGTGTGAATTTGTTTTCCACTTCATAGTTTTGTACTGATGAGAGGGATGCAGACCTGTAAGAGAGTTATAAACAGCTGTTAGCATAAATTGTCCCTAGAAATACCCTTACATACATAACTTATGGGCAAATATCACTGAAATCCCTAGATTCAGATAAATTATCATGTACATAAACTAAATTCAGAACATCTCAGATAAGCATCTGCAGTGATTAGTTTTAGAAAAAGCTGTTTCAGATGCCCATTGCCTGATCGTCTAGTTTCTATTTTTAACGCGTTTCTCTAAGCGCATATGAACTTTAAAAACACATCGCAAATTGCTTCCATGTGCGCGAGCTCACCTCTCCGCGTAAAGCGTACTGTATGGAATTGCGTTGCATGTTAACAATATATGGAATCATATTATAGCAAACACTTAAAAGATCCTGCAGTGCAGCCTTACTGAAAGTTACCATGAAGGATATGAAAGTGAATTATTGTGTTTAACACTGTACAGCATGTAACAGTTATCCGTCATTACGTGTCTTCATCCGTCCTCGTTTGTAAACAAGCATGTAAACAATATATGGAATCATATTACAGCACACACTAAAGAGATCCTGCAGTGCAGACTTACTGAAAGTTGCTATGAAGGATACGAAAGTGAATTACTGTGTATAACATATGTGTCTAACAGTGTACAGCCATTCCGCCATTACGTGACTTCACGCGTCCTCGTTTGTAAACAATGCGAGAGTGTGCAGTCTGCTGAGGTCTCTTATGTAGGCTGAACTGCACAAGCCATAAGCATTTTACATGATAACAAATATGAATGTGGATAAATGACTTACAGTAACTTCAGGAATACAGTGCACAGCATAAATGAGTACACCCCCTTTGAAAATTAAGATTTTTCTACCTTTGTTAGTAAATATGAGACCAATTTGCTGTATTTTTACACACCAGTTTTATAAAACGTTTATGTTTCTTAACATAAGAGTGAAAGTCACTTAAAAAGTTATTTAAATCAAATGAGGTGATGCAAAAATGAGTACACCCTACAACAGTGGTCTCAAACTCCCGGCCCGCGGGCCATTTGCGGCCCACCCTCCCTCTCTTTGCGGCCCGCGTCACCTTTCAAAAATATAACATAATCTGGCCCGCAGAAAGATTTTTATTCACTTTGTTTTATATTCGTTTGATTTTTGATGTAAACGTTCAAGTGTTCGTTCGCTTGTCGCGTCTAACAACGCATTAAAACAAGTCAAAGCATTACTTTCCAAAGTGCTCGGGAGCGGAAGTTATCTAATATTTTGTATGGCCTCCATTTCTATAAAAAAACAGCACTAATTCTTCTAGACATTGAATAAAGAAGTTGACAACATACATTTTAAATTACATCTTTAATTCTCCATTCTTGAACAATAACCTCTTTCAGATCCTGGATGGAAAATGATGTTCTGCTTGTCTTTTTAGAACTCCCCATACCTCAACCTGGGGTTGAGGTCTGAATCACTTTTACCCTGTGCTTCTTCTAAAATGAATTAGTGACCTTGATGTGTGTTTTGGGTCACAATCCTGTTAAAAGATTGCCCGGTGACCAACGGCACAGAGTGATGGTATCATCTTCTCTTTAAGTATTTCACAGTACATCTGTGTATTCATGATGTCGTCTATAAAATTCAACTCTCCGACATCTGCAGCACTCATGCAGGCCCACAGAAGAACACTGCCACCACTATGCTTTACTTTTGGTACCATGCATTTTTCATTGTACTCCTCACCTTTGCCACACCATACAGTGTGGAACACCTCAAATATTAATCTTTGTGGCTCTGTCTCATTACTCCAAAGTATAGAGCGCTAGATACCCAATAGTCTTTACCTTTCTCAATATGAGCTCTAGCAAAAGGCTTTTTGTGCATTTGTCACACGGTGACGATTGCAAGGGGCGGAACTATGGATAGGGAAGATTAGTTCCGCCTGGAAGGTTTCCCACCCGGACGGTGAAACGTAGACACCGGAACTTCCGGTAAGCGCCGCGAGGTAAATCAAGCGTAATCTAACACAGGTGTGAGCAATGAACGTAGCGATCGGGGATTGGAGGATACACAGAAGAACAGGGATATATAAAGGGGCTTTAAACACAAAGAGACGTTGTTCCGTGGACCATTGTTTGTTGCTGTTGTTGCTCTGTTGTGCAGTCCAGTCAGCGCAGGAGTTCGCTGTGTATTGGTAGCAGCTGGGATCTCGTTATTGGACCACTCTGGTGTTATCGAGTGAAGATTTGGGCTGAGTCACGCTGGTAACGGAAGGATCCTACAGTTACTGGAATTAAGGATGAGAAGAAGAGAAAGACACAGGCTGAGTATTGAAGGCTCTTTGAGAAACGAGTTGCTTTGTGTACGTCATTGATGTGTGTGTGCTGTTGCTAGAAGCCGACCCACCGTGAGTGTATTGAGGGAAACGGCAGATGTGGATTTACACCGGGGCGAAGAGGAAAGCATCTGACCTACGGAGGTAAACAAAGGAAAGAAATCGTCAACATTGTGAGTACTCAGCATTTGATTCAGTGTGATATTGTGGAATACTTGTTCAACGTGCATTTGCGGGCCTTCAGTGTGTGAGACTACCGCCCCACCACGGAGCAAAGCGGTGGGCGAGCTGGGGCGCAACGATTTCGAGAGGATTAAAGGGCCACAGCAGCGACGTTTATACCGCTAGCCTGCAACATCACTTTCCCATCGGCCCGAAGACAGTCGGATGAAGTTGGGGCTGCGACTTTATTTTATTCACGTAGAAGAGTGAGGAGTGCTGTGGGTGAGTCTGAGACTTTGTTGTGAGAATACACTTTGAATTATTGCAGTGTGATGCTGTGTGGTGTCGTCAGTAGTCCCCTTTGCTGAACTCGTCGTGAGAAAAGGGGAGGCCATTGAGGCCGGCTATCTACTTACTGTATATGCTGTGTGTGTGACTCTTGTGCTGGAGCTTCAAGAGGGGTGCTGACTCTGTCATCCCTTGGACGTGGCCGATTCGGTGGAACGGTGGTGAAGGATATTGTGATACCAGACCACTGTGAGTAAAGCAACCATTTAAGGAGTACGCTGTGTGTATGTTGCACTGTTGTATATAGGGTGGCATCGATCGATATCACCGGTCACGGAGCCTCTACAAAGGTGCGCCCCTGTCCAGTTCTCGGGAGTCAAAGTGAACGAGAGGAGAGGGCAGCGTTCGGCTCGGCGTGACAGTGTTGGATTTCCCCCGCTGACAGTATCAGAGGCGTTTGGGAAGGTCGTGCCACGACGCTTCGCCATCTTAAAGGATGGAGAGTACCTACCGATAGACTGAAGTATAAACACCGTAAGTCCACCATTCCCGAATTGGGGCAATTATTGCAAATTATTCGTTGGATGCCCAGAACGTTAATATTGTCTGAAGAAACCTAAGAGATAGTGTGGCTAAAGGTAACTACCCCTGTTTCAGTGGTGAAGAGTTACCAGTGTCGACCTAGTGAGAGCCCCAGTGTCTGAAATTAACCCCCTGTGTTACAGCTACAAGCCTACAGCAGGAGAGAGAGAGAACCAGAGCCTGTTACCGTGAGATACTTACCTGTGTGTGGTCACCAGTGACTAGGGTGAGCCCCAGTGTCTGAAATTAACCCCCTGTGTTACAGCTACAAGCCTGCAACAGGAGAGAGAGAACCAGAGCCCGTTACCGTGAGATACTTACCTGTGTGTGGTCACCAGTGACTAGGGTGAGCCCCAGTGTCTGAAATTAACCCCCTGTGTTACAGCTACAAGCCTACAGCAGGAGAGAGAGAACCAGAGCCTGTTACCGTGAGATACTTACCTGTGTGTGATCACCAGTGACTAGGGTGAGCCCCAGTGTCTGAAATTAACCCCCTGTGTTTCTGCTACAAGCCTACAGCAGGAGAGAGAGAACCAGAGCCCGTTACTGTGAGATACCTACTTGTGTGGTCACCAGAGCCCAGTGTGAGCCCCAATGTTTAAATTAACCCTTTGTGTTACAGTTGTGATTCATGCCGAGAGAAAGGGAAAACGTGTGATACTTACCTGGAGAGAACTACCTGTGTGTGTGGCCTTGGAGTGTCGAGAGGACGTCCCAGTGCCTGTGAAGTGAGCCTCTGTGCGTCAGTTGTACACCTACAGAAGGATAGAGAGCTCGAGTTACTCCCCCACCTTATTCGAAGACGCCAGGTATCTGTGCTCCCCTGGGCGCGAAAACATTGAACTGTTCTGCTTTTCTTTCTGCCTCCAGGAGAAAAGGGAGGGCGCCACGGGATCAACAAAACAAGGCGGAGGAGCCTTACCCGCACGCCCCCGCAGTGTCCTGGACCCCGGACCCTTGGCCCCTTTTTCCCCTCCCCTCTCTTCGTGTCACGGCCCACCTGGAGGGGAGAACAGAGGCCTTAGTTTTTAAGTTACCTTACTTTTAAATAACTTAAATAAAATTATATTTTTATACCTACTTGCACTTGTGTTGTCTGGTCATTGGGTTGGCTTTGGGACCTCCTCGAGGTGGAAACTAGAGGAAGGCGCGCGGCTTGTTTAGATCAGTGGTCCGCCCCGACCTGTGACACATTGGCTTTGTCACGGAGTGACTTCTATGGGCGGAACGGAAAGGGCGAAGATAGTTCCGCCCGGATGAGTTTAATCAGGGTACCCGCGGAGTCTTAACCCTTTAGGCGCCGGAGTTTTTTTCCTAAAACGTTTAATTTTGACATGTTACTTTCAAAAGGCTATATCTGAAACGTGATAAGAGATAGAGACTTTCTGTAAATTAGAGAAATATTAAGGATGACACACTTTATGGAGGGGAATAAAATGTCCCATTAAATTTGCATATTATGACGTCATATTTGGCAGCCATCTTGAATTTTCATGAAAAGTCACATGTTTGAATGATAAAATGCAGCACTTCTTTCCCCCCAAAATGTCCCTCACCTTCTGTATGCTATATTGCACAATACTGAATGCTCAGGTAAATAGTAAGTAGTAAACAAACTGATCTGCGTGCCGATAGACTAACGTTATGCATAATGGCTCCTCTGCCCCGTGTAACACCGCCTCTGCTCCTGCTACGAGCCGCATGGCCAGATCTGCCTCGCATGCGCCCCGAGTGGAGAGAATTTGCACAGCTGGGACTATTGCCTTAACTGTCGCTGTGATTGTGATGAGGTGCACGGGACGGAGCACTGGAAGTCGGCCGCTCGCCCGACAGACTCCCAGGGCCCGCTCGAGAAGACGCAGCTCGCTCTACATTGCTTGCACGGTAAAAAGACTGGACACGCATATTACCTCCAGCCTCATTCCCCACACCTGTAACACGCCTGCTAACCCGATAAATTCTTCGACCCCGTGTAACATTCCCACCACTGACATCGGGCAAAGGATTCATCATTTGTGCTTGGTGTATAGCTACACTTTCACTTTGCCAGCTGCACGATTGCAAAGCAGGGGCGCGTCTGAATCGTGGTCACTAAATGAATCACCAGCATCTTCTGAAGGCAGATATTCCCCTTCAGAATCATTGTCAGCGAATATAAGACCCAACACTTCATTGCAGGTAAGCTTTTTTGATGCCATTATATGATCATGTATTGAAAAAACTCGCTGAGGTTATTGCTCTGATAAAATGACTCACTTGCACACTAGCTATGCTGTTGCGCACTTCAATGCGCCCTTGCTCTAAGAGTTTGTATAGAAGCATGATGTTTTTCTGAGTCGGGTATAAAGTATGACATGTCTGCCATCTAGTGGAGGGGGCGGATGAACGAAATTTGACACCCTATGTGACAAAATCGGCAGTTACATTCAGTGACGCATCTTGTCGACAATAGTCGACCGTGGCGCCTAGAGGGTTAAAAGTCTTGAAAAGTATTGAATTTCATTATCCCATATTAAGGCCTTAAAAGGTATTGAATTTCACCTCAAAGTCTTGAATTTTTCACGGAGGTCTTAATTTTTCAAATGAACAATAGATTTATATTCTTTTAATTCAGACACAAAACTCGCGTGCATAAAAACCACGCGCGAGGGACAGATACGAGCGCAGAACACTATCCATGTTTGGAAAAGCATCTTAGCGAGCGCGCAGAACACTATCCACGCAGGTGAAAGCATTCTCGCGTGTTCACAGAACACTAATCGCGCTTAAAAAACGTCCTCACAAGAGCGCACCTCTGTTCAAACCGCACAAATGCAGTCACGCGAGCAAAGTAAAAAGTTAAATAAAAAGACTGGGATGAGCGCTCGCTCGACTCTCTCTATGCGCTCGCAGCTGCACAACACGCACTTGCTCGATCAAGTTGACTTTGGGACTGTGGGGAGTGACATTGACGGGTGACCTCGCCAAAGGTTGATTTTCACCAAAGTTTAATGCCTTCCAGAAAATGTTCTTCTTTAAATATATAAACATACAATATACCAAATGAAAGAACAGACCCTCTGCTTTCAAACAAAAAAAACCGTTTCATCCTACCTTTAGTGGTTCTTTTGCAATCAGCTTTTGAATATGGGTAGGTTTTTGCAAAAACACCATATTTTGAGCAAAAAGCAGAGATAATTCCATTTTTATGACGGATTTTTCATAGAGATCCCATTCAGAGCGATCTTTAAAACAGACACGGACATGCAGCAGCTTGCCATAGGGCAATACTTCCGGTTTTAAAAAGTTGCGGAAGGGCGCCACCTGGTGGATAATAGCGGTATTGCGGAAAGACGGAAAATCTCGTCATTGGCGGGGAAGCGTTTTCTCTTAATTGACGAGATATCTCGTCAATGGCGGGGAAAGAGTTAAAACGTGGCGGGCTGCACAAGATAAAGAGGAGGGCCACATGTGGCCCCTGGCCCTCCAGTTGCCCATCCCTGATTTAGGGATTTTCAAATTGACAATAAATACAAATTTATTGAATTTCTATTAAATCTATTTGATTGTTGGGTAAAGATAAGGGTTAGGCCGTTTGGGCCTTGGACTCAGCCTTTCAGAGGCATGTTGTCATGAATGTTCAAACACTTCCCAGCAAACATAAGGCCAGCGGGCCAACGGTGGACCACCGGTGGCAAAGTTGGCGGTCCACTGTCGGACCGCTGGCCCAGCTAACATAAGGCCAGCAGACCAGCGTCGGTCTACCGGCGGATGCCACCAGCAGCTCACCGGAGTTTTACCCATCGTTTTTTCCAGCGGACCACCAGCGGCAGCCGCAGAGGTCCGCTGGTTTATATCGGTAATGTTTGCTAGCTGCCCACGGTCGGTCCGTGGTTTATAATCGTTTAATCACGCTAACCAAATGTATTTCAACAGAATAATAAACAATTTACATTAGCAACTGCAAATTTATTAGTCAGTAAACAGAATATCCAAATGCATATACATTTATCAGATGTATTAAAACCAACGTGACTTACAAATAAAAACAACCAGTTTACACTTTTCTTTACCCATGCAAAGTTATCCGTGATTTTAGTTAACAGACAGTTATTATTATAGGGTAAATTAGCAGGATTTCAACCCACTTTGTGTTCTTACAATGTCTGTAATATGTAAATTAACAATATTTGGATGATGCAAAAAATCATTTTGGCAGAGTATTGTGGACAAATAAATGGAAAAAATCACTAAAATTATCTAAAGAATAAAGAGTAAAAAAAAAGTTTTTCAAATATAAACATCTATTGTATTTGTGACAATATTAAGCGAGTTGAAAATCTGCAGAGTTGCGCTTTGGTCCAGTAATTACAATATATTACATTTGACAGTTGTGTATGTCCATCTATAGATGCCATCATATAATGTCCTTGTGAGTGTTAACGTCATCTGAAGTCTTCAAAAGTGAGACTGGATCCAAACAGAGCCGTAAGCTCTAGTTATCTTATGATGTGTATCCTGATGGACAAAAACAGAAAAGAAAAATGAGAAGGATTAGAATTGCTGCTGTTTATATTATTTCCAGCAAAAGCTCATTTGCACTTTTTATTATTTCATTACTGGAGAACAAGGTCATAAGATATTTTAGTGTATGTGAATGCTTGTCTTAGAAGAAGTTTTTTTTTACGTAGACTGGAAGAGTTTAAAATGTGAAAAAGCCTTGCCTTTTTATTGTATTTTTGTTAAAGAGCAATTATGGTCTAGCTCACGATTTTACATTTCCTTTGGTGTGTAAGTGTGTACTAGTTAGTACATGGTAACGATATGTGTAAACAATGAGTAAACAAAGAGTTATCGTTTCCAATGTAAATCTTTCTTCTTGGACTACATCACACACACGGATCGTAAGCAACAGTTTACTGTCTGGGCTTGTTTACGTAGACAAGACCGACATTATCATAGAGACAGAGCGCAAGGTCATAATCTGAAAACGACGCTTACCGAGGGGGAAAACAATCCTATTGAAGTAAAACAGTGCCACTGGATTTTGAATTCTAATTCTTAGCACTGAATTTTTTTACATCAAATTTTTAACACTGAATTTTATTTTGCATCTAAATCAGACTTTGAATTTTAAAAGCCATCGAATTTCTAGCACAGTTTTTTTGCCTATGACATTTTTTTCAATGTTTTAAAAAAATTCAGTGTAAAAAAAATTCAATGTCTAAAAAAATTCAATGAAAAAAAATTCAATGTGTTTTAAAAGATTCAGTGTAAAAACATTCAATGTTTCAAAAGATTTGGTGTAAAAAATTCAATGTCTCAAAAAATTCAGTGCAAAATAATTCAACGTTTCAAAAAATTCAGTGTAAAAATATTCAGAGTCAACATCCGGGGAAGCAAGGAGAAGCAATCGATCCCTGTATCAAATCATTCAACATCCAGCCAATCATTTATTGGTCATGTGACACCGAAACGGGAAGTCGGTGAAGTTCAGGCAAAGGGTTTATTTGCATTACATATTACATACGAACACATTTTTCATATCTGGCAGATCGTATCATCAGTATATAAGG